>NW_008649840.1:0-3577 GCF_000695815.1 Acanthisitta chloris
AAAATAATGAACTATTTGACTTGGTCTTCCTGGTTGCCTAAGATGGCAGTTTTTATCTGCCAACAGCAAACTATTGAAACCTGGTTTTGCACAGTCAGTTAAGAGTGACCAGCAATTCAAAGTGATTGCAGGGCAGGTGCTGAGAAGCAACAGGCAGTGTGATTTCCCAAAGGAGCAAGGTTTCGGAACCACTTTCCATTACTTTTTTGTACGATTCCGTTAAGGAAACACTGGGTTTTCATGGTAGCAGGTATTTGACTCGGACTTCGGATTCAAACAGGCAATTGTTTCTGGTGGTTTTGTTTTGAACATGTAATCTCACCTTCATCTACGGTTTGATTTGGTTTTGTAGCGAATGTGTAGTGAAAGACATGGAAACATGGGAATCTTCTGGACAATGGATATTTTCATCTTACTGGCCGATGAAAGAAAAGCCAAATATCTCAGGTAAGTAATGTTTTTAGTGTTGTGTACTGCTGCTGTTTAGGATGTTTCTGTGACCTGCCCACAGTGTTATACCTCTGTGGGGAACCATTTGCAAGGTGGTGTTTTGCCTTGTAATGCAACAGGAAGGAGTATTAGATTATGGCAAATTAATTTTGAACATTCAGAGCTCCAGAGTTCTGTAATGAATCATTTGTGTGTCTCTGACTGTCACTGACTTAGGACAAACAATGGCCATTTCTTCATAACTGTAGAGGGCAGTTGTAAGTATGAATCTGTTTTCTTGAAGTATTTGTCTATTCCTGTCCTCGCAGGCTTTTCAGGTGTCTCCCCAGAAGACCTGCGTCTGGAGTGCTGTGAGAGTTGAGCAAACAATATGATTGGGAATTATGTAAGTATTAAAAAATGATGACTGACATGGACACTCTTTGGGATAGGTCCTGTTACTGTTCTTCAGGTGGCAACTCTTGACTCATTTAGCTCTCAGCTCTAGGAGATGATTAGAATACCAAAATATCCTTCAATTCCTGTGCACCAAATAGAATGCCAAAACAGCTGCTAGACACTCCTTGACTTAGTCTTGTCCCTGCTCATGTGTGTTAGTTGTAGAAGTTATTTGAATCCTGTCTCAAAAGTTCAATATCATGTGCTATTAGTTTGATTGTTATAACTGGTTATCCAGTGCTTTAGGTAGGAGACTGGGCAAGCTTATTTGCCTTTTTCTTTTACGTTGCATGACTGCTTATCAAGTTTTTAAAGTTAGAGAGGCCATCTATAGAGATCAGAGAAACAGTCTGATGACCTCTTTGGCATTTTGAGGAGCTTTCACAGAAGGACCTCGATTTTTGTATTACGCGGTGAGGTGGGTGTTGGTGGGGGAAGTTGACAAGAGTTGTGCACTATAATTAGCAAGTTTGAAACTTGGAGTGAATTTTCAGTCCATGTTCGTAGGCATCAGACTATACATACTGTGGATGCCAGACCATTAGCAAAGATGGGAACAGGAATGGGAAAAGCAAAGTCAGTATAACAGGTATATTGATTTTCTTCTTCAAAATGACTGTTTTCAAAATGGCATGAACCAAGTCATTAAAGATACTTTGCAGAAGTCTTCAGAAGTTGTGCATGGTTATTCATCTCTGGTTTAGAAGCACAGAGTTCTGTAAATGCTTCCAGCCAACATGCTGGTAAATTTCTTTGTCCAGCCTGTCAAGCTGTTGATGTCATCAACACTGCGTGCCTCTTCCCACTTATGAATTTTTGTATTACACTGTGAGGTAGGTGTTGGTGGGGGAAGTTGACGAGAGTTGTGCACTATAATTAGCAAGTTTGAAACCTGGAGTGAATTTTCAGTCCATGTTCGTAGGCATCAGACTATACATACTGTGGATGCCAGACCATTAGCAAAGATGGGAACAGGAATGGGAAAAGCAAAGTCAGTATAACAGGTATATTGATTTTCTTCTTCAAAATGACTGTTTTCAAAATGGCATGAACCAAGTCATTAAAGATACTTTGCAGAAGTCTTCAGAAGTTGTGCATGGTTATTCATCTCTGGTTTAGAAGCACAGAGTTCTGTAAATGCTTCCAGCCAACATGCTGGTAAATTTCTTTGTCCAGCCTGTCAAGCTGTTGATGTCATCAACACTGCGTGCCTCTTCCCACTTATGGAAAACTATACAAACTGTCTATATTTCAGTCCTGCTCCCACTCTACGTCATTAACTGTAATTTTGTCACCTCTCTTCTAACCTGCTAATTTTTTCAGGTCTGTTTCCATGAAACTGTTGCATTAACTCCCAAAGCTGGTGCTTGCCTACCTGTACCTTGTGCCTTGCTGGTGCTGTGGATGTTCAGTCTGGTTTAGTTCTGAAGGTCCTTCAGGTTCTTCTGAGTACTTTAAATTCTGGTTTTCAAAGTCAGTGCTTTTTTGTAGGCTTCCTCCTGGTTTTCTTCCTCACCCTGACAACTCTACCTGTACAAAAGGAGTAGATGTACTCACAGGCTCAATAGTGCTTCCTGCAACTCCCTTCTTTATTCAGCAGTAAGTGAAGGCTGTGCAACTCTTTTTTTTTTTAACTTTCTTTCTTCCCCCTCCCCTTTTCAGATCCACCTGTCCTGGTGACTCCTCTCCTTGATTCTAAACTGCTGTAACCCTATTTGTCTTTATTCCTGTTGAAGGAGGGTTAAGGTTTGCGGATTCATTTTGGACATTCACACCTCTGAAGTTCTGTAGTGAATCCCTTGTGTGTCTCCAACTGACTCCTGACAATGTTGAGTTCCCATTTAATCCTCCTTAATGACTTAGCAGCAATTAGCAGATGTTTGCCAAGGTGATTCCTTAAGAACAGAGGTTGACCAGACTGATGGGTAATTTGTTGATGCCACGTGTGGTCATTAGCTGTCTCTCACTATCACGTAAGCATCTGGAAGAGCTGGTGGTGCTTTCTGGCAGTGTCTGATGTCCTGACAAGGGCACAGAAAGCCTGGGGGAGTTGTTGCACAAGTCTGGTGGTACAAAGCTCAAGCAGTTTGGCTTTCTAAAGAGCCAGCAGAGTCCTTCAGAACCTGCTCTGGCCCAAAGCATCCCACAAAACTTATTCAGGCTTGATGAAAAATTGAGCAACCTGCTCTGGTGGGAGATGTTCCTCTCCAGGGCAGGGGATTGGGGCTGGATGATCTCTAAGCTCCATTCCAGCCCCATAACACACTATGAAACTCTGAACAGAGAGGCTTGTGATGTGTCCTCAAAGCTGGCATATTAGTGTTGGAATTTTACATCTGCTCCACTGGCTGGTGGAGGAAGTAAATTCCATAGCTGCTGTGCCTGTGGAAAATGCTCTTCTCCAGCCATCCACACCTACAGCCAAGTTGTCCAGACACAACGGGCTTGAGATGTGTTATTTATGGAAAGTGCCATTCATCTGCCTGTGGGAAACTTGTTTGCTCTGAAAATCTCAGGTTAGACAACCAAACCTAGACCTTCTAGCCATGGTGTTCCTACCAACATTGTGCAAGATGCACTCAGCTGATGGGGTGGTGTGTGAGCAGTCTCCAAAATAGCACATTTCATATCACAGAGCAAGTTAATGGGGATTCGTTCGAGGCAATGAAGGACATGGAACATTGGATCA
>NW_008649841.1:0-30566 GCF_000695815.1 Acanthisitta chloris
GTGTGCCTGCCGGGGAGGGGTTGGTATCGCGGGTTCGAGTCCCGTGAGCGCCCGCGGGCTGCGCTGGGTGCGGCCGCACAGCTCCGCGTCTGGAGCTGGCTCCGGCAGGCTGGGACGCGACTGTGGAAAGGGCCCTGGGAGTCCTGGTCCATGGCAAGTTGAATATGAGTCACGATGTGCCCTGGCAGCCAGGAGGGACATCGTGTCCTGGGGTGCATCAGACACAGCGTTGCCAGCCGGTCTGGGATGTTTGGACGGTGCGCTCAGGCACGTGGTGTGGTTCTTGGGGATGTTCTGTGCAAGACAGACTGAGAAGATCCATAGTATTTCCGTACTCAAGGTGCCCTATAATAAAATTTCACTGTGCAGATAGCAGAAAATGATGTATTGAAGTTACTAGTTCAGAGGGAGCTGTGCTTAGTGTCTAACTGAAGAATTGATTCCTTCAGTTCAGGAGATGCTTCATGATCACAAGGAGAAACCTTTCACCCACGGCAGAGAGTTACCACTGGGCAGGGAGGTTGCACTTGCAGATGGGCAGTGGCTGCAGGGAGCGCTGGAGGTGCTGAGATGTGTTGGTGTTTACCTGCATGTATTTTAAGATGCAGACCCAAACCAGGATCTGAGTTTTCTGATTAGGGGTTTTGTGCCACAATGGGTTGAAGTTTGATATAAAACCACAACAGTATGGTCATTGGACTGCAAGGAGTACCAGAATTCAGCCATCCCAATGTGTGGCCACTTGTTCTGAGGAACATCCATGTGTGCACGAATGCAGCTTTGGAGAGAAACCCAGTAAAAATAATCCTTTGCTGGGTGGATTTACAAGTCTATAATAAAGCACAGTCCTGCGTAGATTTACTTCACAGCACAGCAAAACACTCATTTTACTTGTACATAGTCAATTCTTTTCTTTAACTACAAACCCTAAAAAAAAATAGACTAGGAAACTGTTGCTGCCCTTTAACGGTACATCGTTATTCATCATCAGTGTGTTTTAGTTTCCACTTTCTGTAGCATATGAAGGATTAAGGTTTCAGTGAAAGAAGGGGACAGAATAAATTGCATCCTCTGCCAAAGGACTGCCAGACCTTTTCAGATGGGTGCATACCACAAGCCCTTCCCATGTTAGTCAGCTTTATCCAAACCTTCCAAAGCAATGTCTGCCCCTGAATTTCATGGGTTTCGGGGTCAGTCACAACAGAATTGTGGGGCTGGGGAGGTCAGAGGCCATTTTTGTCAAAGGGTAGTGACCTTAGCAGCAAGAGGTAGCCTGACAAGAACAGGATTCATGCTACTGAATGGAGTTCTCACTGCTCTTCCCCTGCTGAGTCTTTTTTCTACCTGGTAATGAAAAATCTTGAGGAATTGTAATGGATTTTTATAGGCATATAGACTTATATATTTATGTGTGTATACATATATAATATCGCTTTATATTCTATTGTATCTATTACATATATCTATCATTTGTTTTGTTTTAGTCCATGAAAAATATCATAATTTTAATGTGTATTCATTGTGAGAAAAAAAGGCAGAACATGAGCAAGAAAAAATAGAAAAAGAGGAAGAAAAAAGAGAAAGCAAAAAAGGGAAAAAGAAAAGGCGAGAAAGTGAAACGAGAGTGAGTATTTTGGCAGGGTGTATAAAAGCTTCTTCAGAAACATTTATGTAGTTACATGATCATGAGTCCATTAGGTAAGTAGAGATGGATCAATGTTTCAGCAATAATGAATGAGTGATCAGGGTCACACTGGGCGCTGGTCAGATGCAATGCAATGCAGGGATTTGGAGTTTGTAGGAGAAAAAGCAAATTCTTCTACTCTACTGTCACCACCTTTCTCACACTAATTTCTCCCAGATTTGATAAGGCAGATATTTCTCTGCTTGTTAGAAATTAATGGGCCAGAATCAATGCTTTGATTTAAATATCTTCAATAACAAAATGCAAGGTAGGAGTTTCCTCTCAAACTCACCAAAACTCCAGTTGCTAAAGAAAAAGGCCATTGGAAAAATTTCTTCATGGGGCTTTGCTTCACAAGTGCCAATTTTGCCTGAAGGTAACTTGAATAAAATAGCTGAGTTAGCCTAAGCCTGATCATCTCTGTCCTTAATAAAAGTGAAGAGCAAAAGTATATTGGGTAATAACTCCAGGTGACAGGGGCAAAATTTCAGAAGGTCTGTGTCACTAAGGAAGCAAGATTTTCATCGCCTGAAGGTGGAGGTTGACTCCTGGTGTGTTTCTGAAAATTCCACCAGGACCTTGGCTGAATATTTAAGACCCTGGACACCTGTCAGACCGGGCCCGGAATATCCTTCCTTTCTCCCTCAGTCCTTGCAGATTTCCAGCACATTCCTCTAGCTACTTTAGACCCCAGGCCCTCACCAGATTACCTATTAGTTAAACAGACAAGGTCTAAGAATTCTGCCGTTTTATTTACTTACCTAAGGAGAAATGACTTTTTCTTTCCCAGTACCACAGTGGTGATGTGTTTGTTACTAGGACTGTGAAGATAGCACATCTTACCTGCCTCAGGGAATACAGTGCCTTGGGAGAACAACAACAGCAGGGCTTAAACTAAGCAATAGGGAAACATCTCCTGAAGACAGGCTGAGGAAGTTGGGGCTGTTCAGCCTGGAGAAGAGAAGATTGCGTGGAGAGCTCACTTTCCAGGATCTGAAGGGGCTCCAGGGAAGATGCAGAGGGACTCTTTGTTAGGAGCTGAAGTGACAGGACAAGGGACAACTGGTACAAATTGAAAGAGGGGAAATTTAGATTAGGTCTTAGGCAGAAGTTTTCCCTATGAGGATGGTGAGACACTGGCACAGGTTGCCCAGGGAGGCTGTGGGTGCCCCAACCCTGGCAGTGTTCAAAGCCAGGTTGGATGAAGCCTTGAGCAACCTGCTCTGGTGGGAGGTGTCCCTGCCCAGGGCAGGGAGTTGGGACTGATGATCTCTAAGATGCATTCCAACCCCTAAAATTCTCTGATTCTATGATCCATCCAGTCATGGCCTTGAGCAGTCTGTAGCTGCAAGTACAGGCACAGGACCACTCATCTGCCTTGAGTTGTATCTGTTCTCAAGTCCTTTGTTGGATAAAAACATAATATGATGACATTGAAGATTTTTTGAAGGTTTGCAGCTGGTAGAAGTTTCTGTATTTAAGTCAATATAAGTGGCATTTATTTAATTTCATGAACTTTATTTGGGTGTGAAAATCTCTCATATATCTTGCACAACTGTACAAATAACACTTATGTCCACTTTAGGCATAAACATGGTTATCATCACACTGGGTGCTATCAAAGATTTTATTTACAAAACAATTACTAAAATGCCTGTTGTCATATTTCCATTTATTTATTTCTTACCCATAGGGTAATAGGTCCACCATAATTGCTTGGTGTGTTTTATAATACAGAAGAAAAAGCTATGTTAATAAAAACTAACAAAAACTCACAAATAGCTACAAATCTGACAGGAAATGTCTAAGAAAAATTCTCCCCAAAATACAATACATTTTTCCACACATACACAGTACAGAATAAGTTCAAAGGCACAGCTTTGAAGTTGCTTTTGCAGACGTATATAGAATTATCACCACGTGAAGGAGTTGAGAGAAGTTTCATACCTGTCAATAGGTAATGAAGCAAATAATCATGTTTGAATTGTAATTTTCTTTATATAATTGCTTCATAGCATCATATTTAACATATGTGGCTCTGAATCCAAAATCTTCCCAGTCCCCAAGTCCCTTCTTACCTTGTCATTACTGACCAGAGAAGTTAGATTTTTTCCAGATTGTGCAAATTTAACACAAATACATATATAATAAGAACAATAGTCAACTTAAGGCAGTGTATAATTCAATGCTACATGTCTCTTCTCTTTTGCAAAGATCAAACTTACTGGATTAACAGAAAGGTGCATCAATATACAAAGTTAAGTGTAAACTGAAACCTACGTTGTTTTAAGGAGCCAGAGAGAGGAATTGGTACGAGCAAGTGATGACTTAGCAGAATGGTTTTTAAGGAATGTATGAAGACCTTAAAAGAAGAACAGATGACAGATAAGTTTTGCTGAGGGTGAATTCCCTGGCTTTAATTCAAATTATAAATAGGTTCTGTTCCAGTACATTTTTTTGTCAGACTGATTAACATTTGTCAATAAGAGAGGGGTCAAAAATGGTTCACTCAAACTGACAGCACACAGGATTGGCCCTCATACCAGAATTTTTTTTTAAAAAGGCACAGATTGGCCCAAAAGGTGGTCTAGAACAGCACAAAAGTCTTTCTTGGCTACAGGAACATTCAGTCACACCAATCTGCAGTCTTGCCCACATCATGAACTACATTTACCTGCCCAGGATCTTTTCCATCTTCACCTCTCTTGGAGAATGTCCATGAAAAGTCCCACATAACAAGAAGTTTTTATAACTCTTTTAAGTATGTGGGCTTAGCTGATCCCAGTCCCTTTCATTTAGCCCAGCCTGTGGTGGCTTCCCCATTGATGTAGGCAAAGCCTGGAAAGTGTTGCATGTGCTCATATTCGGAATTCCTGCGTGTCGTCAAGGGCGTGTACATGTCACTAGAATTTCCATATCTTGTGGAGTGCATGGATGAGCTGGTGTAGCAGGAGTTTGCAGCTGGGACCTCTGGCCAGCGAGGAGTCACTGGTGTGGGATGCAGCCTGGGAGTGCTGCTCATCAGGCAGGGCTCCATTCTTGACGTTGGGCCATTGAAAGGATACTGCAAGAAACAAACCCCAATGAAACAAAGAGAAACCAATTAAAGAACAATCTGCCACATACTTTTGAAATAAAGGCTGGTGGTGACACAATTCTGTGTTTCACAAAGCCAAAATCAGCTCTTCAGCAACAAGGTATCATACTGAAGGTGGAATATCAGGTATACTAGTGTCTGCAGTAAACCAAAGTTTCAGGGCAACTCTTGCAAACAGTCACTGCTTTTAAATGTTGAATTAATTTAGAGCTAGGTACTGGCAGTTTTAGCTGGGAGCAGAAAAATAAATTGAATTAATTGAATCTTTTCTGCAACTTTTACTTGAAAACTTGCTCTTTACTAACTAATTACTTTACGAATTTCCTAACTCTTAGTCACTGGACTGAGTTTTGAGGGAGAAGAACAAAAGAATCTTTGCTGCTGAGATGGTGACTCCTCTTTTAAGTGTTCACAAGCCATCCTGCCAGTTTCTGCAGAAAACCAGCATGAAACAGCAGAAAACCTCAGAGTGAGCAGCCACTTGGAGAACTTATGAAAAGAAGCAGGCAGAAGCAGAATCTCTCTATTCCCCAGCTGTTCGTAGTGATGGTCGGAAACTAGAAATCAAAGAAGTTTGACAAATGCCTTCCAATAAGGAGATGTGCTGAGGACAGGATAGGCAGGAAAACAGAGAGCAGCTTTTGCCCTCTAAAGCCACAGGCTGCCAGCAACAGAAAGGACATTGTGCTTGCTTAACACGTGTTCATCTTATTGCCTGTCCTGCAGGAACATCTGTGTGTTGTGTCTAAGAAATGGCTCTCCCTGTTTGTCCCCCTATTATGTATCTGAATCACAGAGGTGGTTAGGATCCCTGTTCCCCTTGACCAGCCCTGTATCTTCAGAGCTTCTACATTTTACATCTTCATACCTTTTGTGAAAAATAATGTGTCATAATTTAAAATTTCTTTCTCTTGGGTTGTTTTTCTTTGACTAGAGTGCTGTCACCATTCTAAGCATCTTCTGATGCTTAGAAACCTTGCAAGCTGCGTGCCAAAACTTTATGTGGCTGAGCACTGTAAACCTCCTGCCCCGTATTTTGGAAGCTCATGGAGGGAAGAGCTGCCATACATGTTCCTGGGAGGGAGGTGGCAGTGATTCCCGAAGGATCTCATTACATTGCTCCACTGCAGGATGGGCCCAGGGTTAATCAGTTGCATAAGCAACTGTTGCATAAACCGAAGGCAATTTCAAAAATGTCTCCATGAAGAGTTAGTGCTGTCTCTCTCCAGACCACAGCCAGCAAGGCAGTCCTGCCTTGGCGAATGTGTCCAAACAGTTCACAAGCCTCAGGCAGCTCAAAGCCACAAGCTCACCACTCCTAATTAGAGAGGAGAAAACAAAGACTCTTTTTAACCAACATACTGGTTGGACTCTATGATCTTTGAGGTCGCTTCCAACCTGGCTGATTCTATGATTCTCTGTACTGTAGTTAGTTATTTAGCACATTCCTCCATGTCCTGGGAAGACAGGCCAGTTGGCAGACGAGAGGGAAGACATCAGAGCTGTATAATGAGTTATTTAGCAGTCTCTCATTGCCACAGAGACAGGAGGTACCTGTGCAGTCAGCTGCTGGAACAGGCTGTTGAACGGCAGCACCATGCTGAAATGCCAACACTTCACTGCCGGTACTGCAGTTTTTCAGCAGAAAAGTTCAGCAGAGTGTATACACTGAGCACAGAAAGCCTTATATTCCTTTGCAGAAAAAACAAGTTTTCAGACTTGTTGGCTTTCCAAAAGCTTTTGCTGAAGATGAAAGCTTCCAGTGACCAGGAACAGTGAAACTCAAGCTTTGAAGTTTTAACTGAGGTGATTTGAGTTTAGAATCATGGTTTACATCTTTAACTCATTAATTAAGGACAGGGCACTTTGTCAGAAGACAACCAACCTGCAAGTAAGCAGTCTAAGTCTGCTTTTCTGGTCTGCACTGGCAATACACAGAAGTCACTTTAGTGCTAGTGCCTGCCACCTGCTTTTGCATGAACAAAGCTCTTGCCATAATGAATACAGAGGAGACAAGTTGATTTGTGAGTCACTATAACTTCAGAGTAGAATTCCTCTCACCTAATTTTAATTATTAAAAGTCAGGCATCTAAAAAAATGAGTGAGTCATCTATGCTCTGTCTACAGCCACTGTAAGGGTTTACCAGACCTCAAGATAAATATTTAAGACAGAAGATGAGCAGTCCTCAGGGGATGGCTCTTCTCTTCCTCCTGCTGCATGATATAATCTATCAGTTAGCTTGGCTCAAGTTGAAGAAAAGTCCCTTTTGCATAGTTGTCAAATCCATAAGATGCTTTTCCTAGCTGATCTGGAGCATACCACTAACGACTGTGTACAAAATGCTTTGAGATGGTAGGTGTCAGGACCAGGAATGATGACTGGGACAAAAACACATCACACAATATTTTTAACATGTTTTCTACATGTTACCTGTGAAGATGTAAGATGTAGGTCAAGCTAAAAACTCTTTTCTTTGTCTTCAGTAGCATTTTACTAGGTTACCAACTATCCTGGTCTTTGCCTTTATGACCCATTGGTCTATACTTGAAGTTACTGTAGATTCTTGTACTAAAGAACACATGTCCAAAAAGATTAACCTAGTCTTTTGCCATAATGCATCAATGAAGATCTCTTGTCTTCTTTGCAGTGAAATAATTGATCTACTGTGGTTTTAACCATACCAGAAGCCTTTACCACCCCAACTCAGTGCAATTTTCCTTTGAGGCTGTGAAACAGGTTGTGATTTACTTGCTTTCATGCCCCTTACAAATGCCAAGAGAAAGCCCTGGCTTCAGCCAGGATAATTTGCTATTGATAATTTGTAGACTGCAAAAGCATTCATCTATGAGCAGTAGGAAGAAAAAACGTTCATCTGTGAGCAGTAGAAAGAAAAAACATTCATCTATGAGCAGTAGAAAGAAAGTGAGCTCTGGGACTATTGTGGCGGATCTCCTTGCGGTACCCGGCATTGCATGGGGAAGCCACATGAAGCCTCTTTGGTAGTTCGGAAGCACAAATCTTGTGCCACTAGGGGAATGAAGTCTTGGTTGACAGAATGAACTTCAGGCTGCACTGCAAAAGAAAGCTATTCCTCCTCTTATCAGCAGCCAAAAGGCCATGCTAAGGCTTGCTGGGAATGAAGGGTAGTGCCTGTGCAAGAGGGGACAGGATGCAGTGTGCTGTTTTTCCTTTCCATCAAGTACACCCAATGCAGCTGTGTTTATCAATGTGTCATGAATGTAAAAGGAATAATCGCTTGAAAATAACATGGACTCTAAATATCTAGCATTTTACAATAAATTCTGTCATGACTGACTGCAAGATGGAAAGTTTCGTAAGGGTAGGTCAGCTAATCGCAAATGAGTCAGTGACTTCTTTTTCTGACAGTGAAGAGACTATTGAAAGACAATATTTTTTAAGTATTCATTGGCCCCTGCCTGACTGTTAAGTCACCCAATGAAGCATCTATTCAGCCTTGTTGGAGTGTCCAAAGCATAGCCATCTGGGCGGATGCTGGCCCATGCTGCCTGAATCACCTTTCACACTCTGCATCCGGTTCGATGAAGAGTGCTTAAGCATGCTGAACTCAAAACACTGGGGCCTAGTGAGCATTGCCAGATATAAAAGCGACATTTGTTGGAGGGCTCTTGACAGGAAATTACCATTTTCTGGGTTAACTCACACTTGCTGCTACTGCTGCTGTTCGACCTAGACAAGAAGCCTTTTAAGTTTGGGAGACTTTGAGCAGATTATTGTTAAGGCCTTGCCCCCCCCCCAAAAAAAAAAAAAAAGGTAAAATTAATTCAATTTCTTTTAGTATTATTTTAGAAAATACAGTGTTAAATATGTCCTTCCATTAAGTGAAGGCTGAATTTTTGCAGTGTGTGGATGGAGAATAATCTCTTTATCTTTACCCTCAGCCCACTGACCAGTTATGCATGGAGGTGAAACATGCCTCTGTCCAAACAGCAAAATATTTTCCTTATGAATGTGACTCTGACTTTACATTGCCTTAGCTCACATTTCTGCTGAATGCTGTAAATTAATCTTGTACATTAACAGCTACTTTAGGACTCGAAAGTAACTTGTACTAGAAGTTACAGCAATTGTGAAGAGCTGGTTATAAGTTAACTTCATAAAAATCAGCATAAAATCTCATAAAATGACAGAAAACTATTGGTTGATTGCATCTTCATGACCCTTAATTTGACCCTTTTCTCCACACATTGAACCTTATTGAATCTGTTCAATAAGCTGGGTGAAATTTTCAAGTCCATCTGAGTGATTTTGGTACTTTTGGGAGTGGCATTTGAAGCCTCAGGAAATGTTATTTGTAATTATTTAAAAAGAGGTTCAGACATCTGTTTCCTGTTGCATTCAGTCCATAATTACTTCAATTACATGCTAACAATCTCAAATCCCTTATAAAGCCCAAGCAGTTGGGAACAATGACTCTTGTTGCATGGGTGGGATGTGGACAGTACTTTTGTCTTTCTGTCATTACCAGCTGTTTGATGACAGAGTGGTTATTTGGAACGGTATATTATTCTTACTGCACTGCTATAGTAATGAGTTTACAATGTGCATGTGTTGAAGGGTTAAGAACTTTTCCTCCTCTTTGTTTTTTTGGGTTCTTCTTTTGGTGAAGGAGATGGGCCAGAACATGAATGGGCACAGAACAGGCTCTGCACAGAGGATTTCTTTGGCTCACATACTGTAACCAAAACCAGTTGCTGTTGTCTTCCAACGTAAATCTTGCTGCAGAGGCATGTGAAGGAAAGTGAAACATGGTTGAGTAGAATTGTGGCATGCAACATTTTATAGAGAAACCAAGTTGTGTTGCACTCCTGGGAAGTTATGTGAGACCACTGCAGCCCCTCAGAGCAGGTTAGGAGAGTCAGAGTACAAACACTGCTTAAATTTCCTTTACCTGTGGCCCAAATACTGTGCTGTGTGCCCCTGAGAGGTGCAGACCCAATCTACTGCATAACAGCACACTGTACTACTGTAGCATTTTCCAGGCTGATTTGTTCAGTCCAGACCATGGAGGTAAACAATGATCTTCATAAATGCAGATTAAAAGCAGCAAACAAACAAAAATGCTTGTCTCTAAGGTAGGAACTGTGCCTCAAGAAACAGAAAGGGAAATACTGCTATTCTAATTCTATGACTCTGTTAAATACTCACACCTGACACAGACCATTTGGAGGTGGTGGTTCCATTTTGAAGTGAGGAGGCAAAATGAGGCTATGTTTAGTGCAGGTCTAGGAGTGATTCCCACATCTAGGTGGCTGCTCTGGAAGCTTCTTGACTGGGTCCCTCCTGCCTACTCTGAGATCAGATTTGACCAGAAAGGCTGGAGGGGAGCTCCGGCTTCAGCAGGTTCCCTGTCAGCACAACCGAGAGCACAGGATGTATGCACACTCCCCAGACTCTGCCTGCCCAGCAGTGCACATGCAGTCCTTAGGTAACTCCTGTTGATAGGGTATCTATAATCAGCTCAGAAAGCCAATCAAATCCTGGGCTTCATCCAAAGGAGGGTGGCCACCAGGCTGAAGGAGGTGATTCTCCCCCTCTACTCTGCTCTGGTGACCCCACCTGGAACACTGCCCATAGTTCTGGTGCCTCAACATATGAAGGACATGGAACTGTTGGAGCAAGTCCAGAGGAGACCACAAAATTGTTAAGAAGACTGGAGCATCTCCCCTATGAGGACAGGCTGAGGGAGTTGGGGCTGTTCAGCCTGGACAAGAGAAGACTGCGTGGAGACATCAGAGCACCTTCCAGGATCTGAAGGGGCTCCAGGGAAGATGCAGAGGGACTCTTTGTTAGGAGCTGCAGTGACAGGACAAGGGGCAATGGGTACAAATTGAAAGAGGGCCAATTTAGCTTAGATATTGGGAAAAAGATTTTTCCTCTGAGGGTGGTGAGACACTGGCACAGGTTGCCTAGGGAGGCTGTGGGTGCCCCAACCCTGGCAGTGTTCAAAGCCAGGTTGGATGAAGCCTTGAGCAACTTGCTGTAGTGGTGGGAGGTGTCCCTGCCGATGGCAGGGGGTTGGGACTAGATGATCTGTATGGTCCATACCAACCCCTAAAATTCTCTGATTCTATGACTGTCACAATAGAACCTAAACAGATAATAACTCTTAAGTCTGGAAAAGAGAAGGTAGGAAGGAGGTGAGAGGAATGCCACAGATCTATAATGTCTTGAATGGTGAGAGTAGATAAATAGTGAATGAATAGTCCCTATTCCTCATCGCCCCAAAAACCCCTAGGGCACCCAATGCAATTATGAGATAACAGACCTAAAATTAACAAGAGAATAGAAGTATTATGCAACTCATCCCAAAGTCTGTATGTATAAGAAAAGCTCAAGGAGAGGGTAGTGGAGAGAAGTCTGTTACAAACCACATCAGTCCAGCTGCTGCTTCCTCCTCAGGAAGTCGTCCCTAGGTCAGCACTTGCCAAAGACAGTAAAGCCATGCTGGTGAAAGGACTACTTTCTATTTACCCTACTTTATTTCCACACATTCGTTCCTGGTCAGTGTTAGAGATCAGCCCTGGTTAAAAGGACCTACACTATGATTCACTACAGATACACGTTAAGAGTTCTTGCACATATATATCCTATCTGCTGCTTTTCATCGTGTGTGTACAATGATGCACATTCATAGGATGTGCATCTTTATGTGTTACCAGATTTATTGAAATGCATACTGCTGCTGATTTCTCTAATTATTCTTCCTACTGAAAGTGTTATCCTTGAAATTTGCAAAGAAAAGTTGCTGCCCCATGAATTACTTTGTTTAAGGAAAAGGAAGAAAGATAGTCTGGAGAAGAGGAGGCTCAGGGGAGATCTTCTTACCCTCTACAACTCCCTGAAAGGAGGTTGGGAGTTGGTCCTTTCTCCCAGGCAACCAGCAGGAGGACAAGAGGGCACAGACTCAAGCTCTGCCAGGGGAAGTTTAGGCTGGATATTAGGAAGAGACTTTTTTTAAGGAGAGAGTGATCAGGCATTGGAATGGGCTGCCCAGGGAGGTGGTGGATTCACCATCCCTGGCGATTTTCAAGATGAGACTAGATGTGGCACTTAGTGCCATGGTCTAGTAATCACAGTAGGGTTGGACTTGATGTTCTACAAGTCTTTTCCAACCTGATTGATTCTATGATTCTATGAAATATTTATGGGTAGCATGAAAGAGGATTAAGACCTCGCCCAAGGGTGAACCTTGCAGAGAAGAGCTGTAACTAGAAACCAGTCAAACCTACATCGTGGAGGTGGATCAGGCGGTGACATTGTGAATGGGTTACCTTTGAAGGGGGTACCTCTGCTAAACTCAATATAGGTTGGTAAGACCACTCAGAGGCTTTTGGACAGAGCTGTCTATTTTCTACCCTGGCATCTGGTACCTAAACCTGCAGAGAACTGATGAAATATAGTGTCAGTACAAATGTGTTTATATACACACATTAAGCAGTCCCCTTTTATGTGAAGATGGCGTAGCATCAAAGTATGTTATGCACTTCTGCACTATGGCTTAAAAAATTAAGTAGGAACAAATCAATCTGTAAATCATTTTCAATTTGGGTACCAGGGTCCTGGACAGTAAACCAAGTCAAGAAATAAGCAATCAGGCCTGGAATGACAGGGAAGGAACTGTTCCGAGAACTAGTCACAGATGCTGATGAAAGAAAATAAGGTTTGAACAGACTTCAAAAAGTCTTAGTCATCAGTGGGAATTGGTCAGTCTATATTGCGAGACCCCCACGTGCACTTTTTGAGAGCTGTAGACTACCTACAGCTGTGTGACTTCCTCCTCAGCACAGCCTCATTCTAAAGATTCCAATGACAAACCAAAAACCTCAAAATAAAACCTGGAATATGTTACTGTCTTCCAGTGAAAGAGGTTGGACATGGTGTTCTTCAAGACCAAAATAGTGTTTTATATCTGCAGCCTGAACTTCACCTCAAGTACATGTCACCAGTTTTGGCTCAGCACACTGTGCAGGACAAGGTCTCTCCCTGAACCCATGTTTGTAGAGAAGAAATTACCCCACACATATATGCTTTTTCCTTAGGAGTTAATCCCTAGACACTACCCTAAAAATCATGATAGAACAGCCACTGAAGTTGAGCCAGAGTTCTATATTTGGCCTGAATGTAGATTATAACAAAGAGTTCCTTTGAACAGTTGTCAATGCCTCCTCTTCTCAACTGATTACACTACCACAGCTATACACATTGCATCTCCTCCAGTTTCAGTGCACTGGCAGCTGTTGATATATTCATAGTATATTTGGCTTCCGGTATCTTCATTTTGCAACATCATGAGTCCTACTACAATTCTTTGCACCATGTTCTCCTCAGAAAGACCACTAGAAATAGAGTAGCTTCCTAACATTGTATTAGGAACATCTTATGAATCTTTATTTTGGTTAAAAGTAGCTAAGAAAGGGCATATTATCAGGGCAGGCATTTTACAGAAGCTAAACTGGTTTTAAAATACTGCCAGCAAGTTCTATCCCTATATATCAAAGACTATCTATAAAAGACCTTTAATACCTATAATCTTTAATATCAGTATATTAAAGACTTCTGAAATTTTTGAAAGCAAGATCTCAGTTTGTAGCTCCTCTCAATGCAGAACACTCACATTGATGGTTTTGTTAGCTGTGTCCTGCTGTGACATTCCATCTCAGTTTATAAGCAGCATGAGCAAAAACATGCTAAATACAAACTGAAATAATTTTCCTCTCAAGTCTGATCAATACAGCATAGCTGTTCTTCATATGTGTTCAGGACACTTCGAGGAATAGCAAGAGAGATAAAAATGATCTGACAGTTCTGGGCCCCTCTGTTCAGAAGGGATATTGAGGTGCAGGAGCAGGTCCAAAGAAGAGCAACGAGGCTGGTGAAGGGACTCGAGCACAAGTGCTATGAGGAGAGGCTGAGGGAGCTGGGGTTGTTCAGCCTGGAGAAGAGGAGGCTCAGGGGAGACCTTCTCACCCTCTACAACTCCCTGACAGGAGGTTGGAGTCAGGTGGGGGTTGGTCTCTTCTCCCAGGCAACCAGCAGGAGGACAAGAGGGCACAGACTCAAGGTCTGCCAGGGGAGGTTTAGGTTAGATATTAGGAAGAGATTTTTCAGGGAGAGTGATCAGGCATTGGAATGGGCTGCCCAGGGAGGTGGTGGATTCACCATTCCTGGAGGTTTTCAGGATGAAACTAGATGTGGCACTTAGGGCCATGGTCCAGTAACAACAGTAGGGTTGGACTTGATGATCTTGGAGGTCTTCTCCAACCCAGTTGATTCTATGATTCTATGACATCTGCACTTGTATGAACAGCCTATACAGTATAAAAAATACTTGCATGATTTCAATGTATGTTACTGTTTTCATACAGCATATTAACCAAGTCATGAGTAAACCAAAAATGGGTTGATCCTGATTTCCTTTACATGTTTCTTGAGCTAACAGGGCAAGGCCTGCACTGAAAAATGAAGGAATACAAACCTATCCCAGGGCACTGTACTTTAAAGTTCACTCACTGTTCCTATTGAGGATACAGCAGCTGTAAATACCCTCAAACAACTCCAGCGACTTCTTGAAGTCCCATGGACCAGGGGCTACACAAATAGGTGAGAAGTTGCAGCTTGTTCATTCCCTAAGCCAGTGTTGAGCTGGTCCAAATAAGCACATTTGGTTTGTATAGGACATTCTTCCCAGCAGGTCTCAAAAAGCTTTAAGGAGATCAATACCATTATTCTTATCTTACAGCTGGGGAAAATGAAGCATAAAAGAGTCATTCCTCTGAGATCACATGGCAGACTGATGCCATAGATCAGGATGAGATGTAGGGCTCCTGTGCTCTAGTCCAAAGCACTACCAAATTCACCTTTGCATCTGATGAAACTGTTCCAGTCCAGTGAAGACAGTTAAGCATGGTCCCCCTAATATACTTGTATGAATTTCCAGTAGATGAAATGTAAGAAGTCCCACCTGGGTGAAATACCAGAGCCATCACCTCCTCCCTGTAGCCGTTCACTTTTTTTAAATCTTCCAGCAGAGAGCCCAGAGAACAGCTACCTAGACAGGGGAATCACCAGCTGCACGAGGTACTAAAGCCTTCTGCAGCGGCACTATTAAACTATTCCCAGCTCTTGTCTTCACACTTAGTCTGTGCTGTTGCCTACTGGCTCAGTTCTGCGAGGTTAAAGACTTACTGACATAAGTTCTCAGCACTATAGAAATTAAACAGAACGTCCGCAGTGGTGTCCTGAATTTATTCAAACTGTTTGCAGAGCTCACAATTTTGGCAAGTTCCTAAACATAGATATTCTCTAAAGATTCACTGTGGCCTCTGCATCTTTTTTCTGCTCTATGGAAACACTTTTATCTCTTGCTAGAATCTCTTCGTGTTTCTAACACCTAAGAATCATACAACTAGTTAGGTTCATTTTTGTTTCAGCTATTCCTTAAACCAGAAACACTTTCTGTGATCCAGACTGCTGGATTTGAGAGTTAGCGCTTTAAAGCCACAGTCTAAAGCTACTTCTGGTCTCCACCAAAATGAAAATATATCTAGGTGATATTAGACAAGAACAAATTTAGGAGCCATCAATGACCAGACTGATGACAGATGATTGACTCAGACAGCTGATAAATTTACCGATATAAATTTAAATGTCCTAACACTATCATCAAATAATAAATCCAACTTACCTGTGAAGAGCTTCTGTGGTAAGCTGAATAGTGAAGTGGTCCAGAAATAGCAGTATCATGTGGTAAGGATGGATACTGACTCTGTATTGGATGGGGATGCTGGTTGCTATAGCTTCCATAGTTGTAACTCCCTGTGTATCTAAAACACATTAAAAAACACTTTTAGTATGTACAATGGTTGTATTCCCACTAATAATTCCAGAACTTTTATGAAACATACAGTTGAACTTTTTAGAACAGAAGAATGATATTTTAACTGGTTTTAAAGAAGGTATTTCCCAGCTCAGATGGGAAGCAGATGCTGTGTAGTGAACCTGTGTGTCCAGCACAACAACCGAGAGACTCAGCCTGTTTCTGTGACTGATTTGAAACTGCAGACTCAGTTGTGCACTTTCTAAGGAAAAAGTGCCTTTTTCTTTTATTACTATTTTCATGCCATGCTTCTAGAAAAGTGCTATCCAGGCTGAGGAAGTATGGTAAGATTTGACTTAACTGCACTAAGGAGTTCAGCTATCTCTGTGCACTGCAGGCACATGTTCCTCTTGTGGGAAGGAGAGAGATATATTAGTTTGCAGCTGGTACAGCTTTAACACAGCCAGCTCCAGAAGAGAGTGGGATGTGGGGCTGGAGAACCTGTCTACTTTCTTTTTTAATTTCCAGCTTCCTGCCTAGGGACAGCCAGGGGCAAAGGAGGGAGCAGTTTCCATAGCTATAGGAGACTTCAGGGTCAATGTTTGTTGTCATCATCGTTTGGACCAGTCACTAGCAGAAGGTGCAAAAACACTTGCTGCAATTTCCCTATCTCTATGTAACCATGTGAACATTTGCTCTTTGTTGCCTTCCAGAAAAGTTGATCTGCCTAGATGTTTCCTCAAATCACCATAATCAGTTAAACACCAGAGGCAAGAGATTCCTTTAGGAACAATGAATTCTCACGTATATACACACATATATTCTATGTACACTGCCCTACTGAGGGCTGTGCCAGTTCTTGCATCCTGTTAGTTCCTGAACCTCTCTGCTGCTCAATTTCTGCCTCCAGCAAACAGTTGTGTTGCTGGATGGATGTGTCTTATCTCCGTATTAGGAGATAATCTGGGAGTTTGGGTAGACAGAAAGCTGAACAGGAGCCAGCAGTGTGCTCAGGTGGCCAAGAAGGCCAATGGCATCCTGGCCTGGGTCAGGAACAGTGTGGTCAACAGGACCAGGGGAGTGATTCTGCCCCTGGACTCAGCACTGATGAGGCCACACCTTGAATACTGTGATCCTCTGTTCAGGAGGGATATTGAAGTGCAGGAGCAGGTCCAGAGAAAAGCAATGAGGCTGGTGAAGGGACTCGAGTACAAGTGCTATGAGGAGAGCCTGAGGGAGCTGGGGTTGTTCAGCCTGGAGAAGAGGAGGCTCAGGGGAGACCTTCTCACCCTCTACAACTCCCTGACAGGAGGTTGGAGTCAGGTGGGGGTTGGTCTCTTCTCCCAGGCAACCAGCAGGAGGACAAGGGGGCACAGACTCAAGCTGTGCCAGGGGAGGGTTAGGTTGGGTATTAGGAAGAGATTTTTTAGGCAGAGAGTGATCAGACATTGGAATGTGCTGCCCAGGGAGGTGGTGGAGTCACCAGCCCTGGAGGTTCTCAAGATGTGGCACTTGGTGCCATGAGTGGTAGGCTTAGACTTGATGATCTTGGAGGTCTTTTCCAAGCCAGTTGATTCTATGATTCCAAATAGCACTGAGAAGAATCTTTCTCTATCTTCTTTACATCCCCCAGGAAGTGTTTATACACATGGGTAAGACTCTTCATGAGTTTTCTCTGCCTGATACTAAATGATCTCAGCTCTCTCAGCCTCTCTTTGTATGACAGGTTGTCCAGCACCATAGCCATCTAAATTGTCCTTTTCTGAAACTGCTCCGCTATGCCTATGGCTGGCTTGTACTGGGGAGCACAGAACTGGACCCAGATGTGGTCTCAGCAGTGCTGACCAGAGGAGAAGGATCCCCTCTCCTAAAACATGGTATAGTAGGGTTGTTCTTTAGGCACATCTAACCTTTGAGATTAAACATGACACAGGAAAACAGGAATCAGAGAAGAAATCTACTGAAGCTGTCGCTTGAAGAAAATATCCTCCAAGCCTACTGTGGTTTTAAATGGAACTAAATGAGATTATAAAACTAAGACATAATATATTTATACAACAGCAACAACAGCCAAAGAATTATGATACCAACATCTTGGCAATACAGACTTACTACATCAAGAATCAGTTTCAACTGTATTTCAAAAAAAGCAAACCCCAAGCATAAGTTCATCCAAAACCCACCAAAAGTCCTGGGAAGTGACTTACCCATGTTCTTCTCTGTGGGGATAAACAGGTATCCGGTGTGTGACGGATGATGAAGGTACATGTGGAGTTCTCATGCAGGGCAGCTGTTGAGAATTTTCAGCAGGTGACCCAGCAGCTGTTGTCACAGTGTAGGTGAGTGACCATGTGTAGGATTGCATAGCCCCTGCAGTCAGACAAGTGTTAAAGGAGCATGGTTACCATAGGCTGTTATCCGTAGAGGTGTCATGTTCTGAGACAACAGTAGGGAAACAACTGAATAGGCAACGATAATGGAAAGGGCATCAACCAAAGTGAACAAAGAAGTCATATCTGAGGCATAGATAAAAAAATACATAGATCACTTGGAGTGTGCAAAGATCCAGAGGTATAAAACATGGCTGGGAAGTCACACTGTGAACTTCCAGTCCAGGGTTTAAAAAAAAACCCTGGGATAGGACTAGAAATGGAGGAAGAGCAGTGCTAAGATTTCTCAGGGTGATGCACCATACCCTGAGGTCTCTCACGTGGAGAGAGCTGCTGGCCTGTTAAGCTCTGAGGCTGTTCAGGCCTGGACTGGGGCAGGAAGTATGTTCTGAACAAGGAGGATTAGAAAGAAATGGGTGTTAGGCAGATAAATATCTTGAATCCTTTTGCTGTTGTTACCTGTTCTACCTGAGTATGTGCCAACCCTTGTAGTGGCAACACTACAGAGATCTCCAAATGATAACAAGTACATCGACAGAACCAGCCTAGCTGTTTCCTTCCTGCAAATATTGTTCCTTTTTTTTTTGTAGCAGCAGGGGCTGGACGTAATTTATGTTGTCATGTAAAGCGTTTGTGGGAAGAGTAAAGCAAAGAAGAGAGTTTTCCATTTTGCTGGGAAGGTGCTGAGTTTTTTAATCATCCTGATCCCTTCCAGGCAGGAACTCCAGTTTCATGAGCCAGCTGCTGAGAAAACTCTGTCATTTGCACACACCCCTTTCACTCAGGAGGCTGACAGATCCATTGTTCCAGTATAACATCGCTCTTGCTGGAGGTCATGATCATACTGGCTGAGATTACCCTGCAAATGAGGACGAGAACACTGAATTTAACCCAGTGCAAGCACTAGTTTGGGGGTCTCTGGTCACTTGACTTTTTCACTAGCTAAAAGGAATTGCAGGAGGTGACTGGGTTGGGTTTTTTTCAGTATGGATTCTAAGACTTCCTATAGTATGAAAGGGCCTAATTCAGAGGGGAAAGTGATTGTACTACCAGGTCTGCGTCCACTCTATGGCTTTGGGGAATGAAAAGCCTCTCTCAGATGTACATAATTTGCTTCAGGTGTGGGGGATTTTATTCGGCAAAATCAGGCAAATAAGTGTTTTACATGGGAAATACTTAATTCTGGGCCTCAGTGGGTAACAAGGTTAAGTCAAGCTTGCAACACTTCATCAAGGGTGTGATTTAGTGCCCTTATAATAGACATCCTTGGATGTGTTATGGCCAATCATAGAATTTTAGGGGTTGAAATGAGCCTTACAGATGATCTAGTCCCAACCTCCCCTGCCAGGGGCAGGGACACCTCCCACCAGAGCAAGTTGCTCAAGGCTTCATCCAACCTGGCTTTGAACACTGCCAGGGCTGGGGCAGCCACAGCCTCCCTGGGCAACCTGTGCCAGTGTCTCACCACCCTCACAGGGAAAACTTCTTTCCAATACCTAACCTGAATTTCCCCTCTTTCAATTTGTACCCATTGCCCCTTGTCCTGTCACTGCAGCTCCTAAGAATCCCTCTGTATCTTCCCTGGAGCCCCTTCAGATCCTGAAAGGTGCTCTGATGTCTTCACGCAGTCTTCTCTTCTCCAGGCTGAACAGCCCCAACTCCCTCAGCCTGTCCTCATAGGGCAGATGCTCCAGTCCTCTTAGCAACTTTGTGGCCTCCTCTGGACTTGCTCCAACAGTTCCATGTTCTTCTTTATGTTGAGGACACCAGCACTGTGGGCAGTATTCCAGGTGGGTCTCACCAGAGCAGAGTAGAGGGGGAGAATCACCTCTTTTGACCTGCTGCCCACACTCCTTTGGATTCAGTCCACGGTTTGATTGGCTTTCCAGGCTGTAAGCTCACACTGCAGCTTATGGTGAGTTTCTCACCAACTGTCATGCCCAAACCTTTCTCCTCAGTGCTGCTAAGGGTATTTGTGATAGGTTTGGTTTCACGTGGCTGCATTTTCTACCACTGACTCTTGAATTTTCAGTCTTTCATGTTCTCCCATTGCAGAGGAGCACTGAGATCCCCAAGACTGAGAAGCAGCTGGCCCAGCAGTGTTGCTGTGGATGTAAGCAGTCATGGCCCCTTGAATTGAGCACTATTTTTAAGGAAGCCTGCCTTGGCTAAAAAATAGAATTTATATGGAAGGGGCCAAAACTGCTAATGCAGTCACCAAATAACTTCATTTGAAAACAAGAGAAAAGCTATTTTGAAAATATCAACAACTTGTCTGCAGAATATTCTTATGAAACATTTCAGTCTCAAAAGGTCAGCATATTTTCCTAGTGTTATCTTCCAAAAGAAAATTTGAAACTTTGTTGTCCTTCTTTCTTTTCTCTTTGTTTTTTTGTCTTTTGAATTTAGGCCTGTTTTTAAACAAAGTCATTGAAAAAATCCCAAACACTTATTTCTAGGTAACATTATTGTTTGGGGTTTTTTTCCCCAATACTTTTCATGCCATCATAAACCTAAAGTTTTACTTTGACCCTATTTTATCTTTTCCAAGGAAAAAAATTGGCAATTGATCCAATTATCTCATGGCCTTCCTAGCTCTAACAGGAAGCAGTAACCACAGGGACTAAATTGGGGGCTGGTCTCTTCTCCCAAGCAACCAGCAGGAGGACAAGAGGGCACAGACTCAAACTCTGCCAGAGCAGGTTTAGGTTAGATATTAGGAAGAGATTTTCTTACAGAGAGAGTGATCAGGCATTGGAATGGGCTGCCCGGAGGGGTGGTGGATTCATCATTCCTGGAGGTTTTCAAGATGAGACTGGATGTGGCACTTAGTGCCATGTTCTAGTAACCACGGTAGGATTGGACTTGATGATCTTGGAGGTCTTTCCCAACCTGGTTGATTCTATGATCTAACATGGTGATTTGACTCATCCCGGACATTGTGACAGTCTCCTTTCCTTTCTGTGAGAAATAGTAGGGAACTGATCACAGTTTGAGGAAAAATGAGTCAGTCCAGGACAGCAAGTTGTTTCCTGTGATCCCTGTGGGAAATCAAACTCTTTGGATGAGAGATGTCATTCCTGGCAGTCAGGTCTAACTGGCAGCCACCTCAGTTCAACTTCAAATAAATATTTAGAGTGGAACTTGCTTTGTGCTTGTCCAGATATCATAGAAGGAAATACAGAAAGTAGGTCTTGCACTGGAAGAGTTGGGAATATCTTGGTTTAATTCTCCTAATCCAGAATTGTCTCAGGTACAACAGCATAGTCCCTCTGTCATGATTTAACCCCAACTAACAACCAAGAACCACGCAGCTGCTCACACAGTCCCCCACCAACAGGATGGGGGAGAGAATCAGAAGGGTAAAAGCTAGAAAAACTCATGGGTTGAGATACAGACAGTTTAATAGGGAAAGCAAAAGCCACACACACAAGCAAAGCAAAACAAGGAATTAATTCACTGCTTTCCATGGGCAGGAGGTGTCCAGCATCTCCAGGAGAGCAGGGCCCATCACATGGAATGGTTCCTTGGGAAGACAAATGCCATCACTCCAGATGTCCCCCCTTCCTCCTTCTTCCCCCCACTTTATATACTGAGCATGATGTCCTATGGTATGGAATATCCCTTTGATCAATTTGGGTCACCTGTCCCAGCTGTGTCTCCTCCCAAACTCGCATGTACCCTCAAATCCTTGCCAGTGTGGCAGTACGGGAAGCAGCAAAGGCCTTGGCTCTGTGTGAGCTCTGCTCAGCAACAGCAAAAACATCTCTACATTATCAACTCTGTGTTCTGCACAAATCCTTAACACAGCCCCATGCTAGCCACTGGGAAGAAAGTTAACTCCACTTCAGCCCAAACCAGCACACCCTCACACAGCTGCTCTAAGGAAAATCACTTTGGTTTGCAGTTTATGGTTTAGAAACAAAAATACCTTGGGTTTTACTCTGGATTTACAGAATGACAGAAAGCAGTTAAAATATCTTTTTTCAGAGTGTTCTGGGTAATCTAGAGCTGCCTCACTTCTCTTTGCCTTTGTGGAAGGAATGCCATTATTTCCAGTGACCTCGTCACAAATATAGAGAGGAAGGCTTTGTGTAAGTATATATCTGGTCAACCAGGATACTGCCAATGTTGTGGTGGGTGGAAAAGGAGGAATGAGGTAAGTCTGGAAGGTTTTCATTGTTAGCTTTTTAATACCTGTTTTTGTTCCTGTCCTTTATGATTAATTTCCTCAGCTGGTTGCAGAACTGAACTCCAGGAGATGAAGCCTCTTTTAGATATGACTGAACCCAACTGAACTGCTTTTTGAAATAAGCAAAAACAATAGTGATTGAGCAACAATTTGCTCTGCTTTGTGTTCTGAACATGCAGAGTTTGATTAAAATAGAGAAGTTCATTTATTATCACTCCTTCTTCTGTTCTCTTGTGAATAAAACCAAAAAATAGTGATTTTGGGGATACTAACCAACAGTCCATCTGATGTGTAGGGGAGCCTAATATAAATGGAACTGCTATTAGTCCAACAACAGCCCTGTTGTTCCCAGTGCCATCAGTGCAGAAAAAGCCCAAAGGCTGCTGTGTGATGCTGCATTTTATACCTGCTTTATGCTGGAGTAAATGACCCCCAAGGTACAAGTGAGACACTCACAGCACTGTGTATTACGGCTGATAGAAAGCAGTACTGTCAGCCTCAAGCAGTCAGAAATCCAGAGTCAGACCCCCATTCTGTCCCCACACAATGAACAAATTACCTTACCTATGAGCTTCAGAAAAGTACAATCCCTTCCATTTGAAGTTGGAACTGGAACTTTTTACAACACCCTGCAGCTCTGAGAATTAAACTCTGATTGTTGAACAAGAGCTGATGTTCTCAAATGCTCATATCAGTCCAGGAGCTGAAGCTTTAGGGGGAAAACCCCAGAAATTTGTTCTACTCATACACACAAATATGAAAGGTGGTAGTTCTGTGCAAGCATTCTCAGTCTAGACTGAGAAGAACAGTGACCTTCCAGAACTTTAATACTTAGTCTAGACTGAGAAGAACAGTGACCTTACATGAACACTGCTGACCTGAGGACTTACGTCATGCATAAATGTTTTGAAATTGAACAGTAAACTGAGTAGTTTACTGACATATTAGGAACTACTTACGCTTCAGAGTTCATTTTGTGCTGTCTAAAAGCGATTGCATTGGAAAATGAGTAATCAAAGCTTTAAGAGGAGCTCTAAGAGAGAACAGCCATATAGCTATCACTTTTATGACAATATTGTTGCAGTTTGAACAATCATTAATCTGGCCTTTGTGGTTTAGAAAGGATGGAGACTAATTAGCCTTTTAAATGTCTAGTAACCTGACAAAAAGTTCTAAATAAAAAGTTATCTGAGCCATGCCAGATGTTATACCACAGAACGTGATACACAGGATTTACCTTTCTTTTGCTCGGTATCATGTCATTCCACAGTTTAATTTGCTAGTTTTGTACTGACCACTGACTGGAGGCAAAAAGGTTAAAATCCAAGTTTAATAGTTAACTTTTACTGCTAGTACCACAAGCAAGAAAGAATTAATGGTGCCTTAAATTAGGGAACTGAGAGGCAGAGGTAACCAATGGAACTGGTTTTCAAGATCTGCAAAGCTTTTCCAGAGTTTTACATTTACCTCATAAACAACACAGAAGAAAATCAATGAGGGTACTAGGAATACATCTCTCCAGAACAGAGGTTCCTGTTCCAAAATATTCTGTGTGTTAATGCCACAGATCTATATATGAAATAGTCTGAGTATAAGTAACACATCTTCAGCACTCCTATTGTAAACTATAGCAGTTTCCTATGTCTGACACACAGTTGCTACTTTGTGTTGCTTTATGTGAATGAATACTGCATTCCATAGTGCAATAGTTAGCAAACCAAGAAGGTGATCAGTCCATCTGCATGGTGAACATGGGAAACAGAGTTATTACTAATTGCCCAAAGAAATAGCTACATACCCATTTAATCTCAATGAGAGCACTGCTTGCATAGACAAGTTTGGCTTTTGCTAGGCAAAAATGATTTTCACACTCACAAAAGTGAGACTGCCCTAGAGTGTAAGGGTGGAACGCAAGTCAACGAAACAAAATCTTTTAAAACAATCTAGAAATTAAAAGCTGGGAGGAAAAAACAGAAGAACTAAAATAATCAGAAATAACTTTCTTGCCTAAGAAGTTCTGCTATGGGAACAACTACATCAAATCTGCCCATACTGTGGGAGTAAGTTCTGCTAGTCCCCAAACTATCCTGTTTCTGTCTTGAGACTTCACACTAGCAGACTTTAGCCTTACCAGGACATACTTACATTTGTAAGTAAAGATCAGGCTCAAGACCACCTGAGGAACCTCAGTGTGCCTAAGACCCAGTGAGATGCATCTCAGAGTCCTAAGGGAATTGGCTGATGTAGTTGCCAAGCCACTCTCCATGATATTTGAAAAGTCATGGCAGTCAGGTGGAGTCCCAGGTGGAAAAGGTAAATACTGTACCCATCTTTGAAGAGGGTAGAAAGGAGGACCCTGGGAACTACTGACCTGTCAGCCTTCACTTTTTGCCTGGGAAGATCATGGAACAGATCCTCCTAAAAGCTTTGCTAAGGCAGGGAGGCGATCAGCTTCCGCAAGGCTATGTCCTGCCTGACCAATCTAGTGGCATTCTATGATGGAGTGACTACATCAGTGGAAACAGGAAGGGCTACAGATGTCTTACATCTGGACTTCTGTAAAGGCTTTGACATGGTCCCCCACAACATCCTTCTCTCTAAATTGGAGAGAGATGGATTTGATGAGTGAACTCTTAGATGGATAAGAAAGTGGTTGGACACTCATATCCAGAGGGTAGTGGCCAATGTCTCAAAGAGTCCTGATGGATATCAGAAACAAGTGGTGACCCTCTGGGGTCTGTACTGGGACCAGTGTTATTTCATATCTTCGTTAATGACACAGACAGAGGGTTCGAGTGCACCCTCAGCAAGTTTGCAGACAACACCATACAGAGTGGTGCACCCTGAAGGACAGGGTGCCATCCAGAGGGACCTGGACAAGCTCAAGGAGTGGGCCCGTGAGAATCTCATGAGGTATATAATAAGAACAAATGTGAGGTGCTGCACCTGGGTCAGGGCAACCCCTGATATCAGTACAGGCTGGGGGATGAAGGGATGAAGAGCAGCCCTGCCAAGAAGGACTTGGAGATTTCTACTGAATGAAAAACTGCACACGAGCCAGCAATATGCAGCCCAGAAAGCCAACCATATCCTGGGCTGCATCCAAAGCAGTGTGGCCAGGAGGAAGAGGGAGGAGATTCTGCCCTTCTAGTCCACTCTGATGAGACCCCCCTGGAGTTCTGCATTCAGCCCTGGGGTTCCCAGCACAGGAAGGACATTGACCTATTGGACTGAGTCCAGATGAGAGTGACCAAGTTGATTAGAGGGATGGAGCAGCTCTGCTATGAGGAAAGGCTGAAAGAATTGGGATTGTTCAGCCTGGAAAAGAAAAGGCTTTGAGGTGACCTAATTGCAGCTTTCCAGTACCTGAAGGGAGGCTACAAGAAAGACCGAGAGGGACTTTTTACAAGGACATGTAGCGACAGGACAAGGGGGAATGGCTTCAGACTGAAAGAGAGTAGGTTTCATTAGATAGTAGGAAAAAATTCTTCCCTGTGAGGATAGTGAGACACTGGAACAGGTTGCCCAGAGAAGTTGTGGATGCCCCAACACTGGAAGTGTTCAAGGCCAGTCTGAATGGGGCTCTCAGCAACCTGGGCTGGTGAATGGTGCCCCTGCCCAAGGCAGGGGGTTTGGAACTAGATGATCCCAAAAACAGTCTTGATTCTATAAAAAAATTAGAGGGGAGAATAAACCAGACTGTAATAAAATAATGAACTAGATAAAAACAGAAAGCAATTGCATTTGTAATGTTTCTGTGAGTCCATTCGCTTGCATTACTGGTGGAATTCAGGAGGGATAGCTAAGATCTACATAGTTCCCAGGCCTGCCTAGATCTGTGCCTAAGCCACATAAGCTGAAGGTGGAATTTTAGCTAGCTGAGAAATAATCTGTTAGAGGAATATGGAGTAAGCTTTGGGCTAACTGTTACGATAGTCACACAGAGCTGAGGTCTCTGCAGCCTAAACACAAGGCCCTCAAACCTCCATTCCTGTCAATGTCCCTGAAGAACTCACAGTTCCCTTCTTTTCAGCCTTTCACTTCTGGGTGCAGCCCTGCATAATACTAAGTTCTGGTTCCAACATGACAGTGATCCCACTGGGCCACGATGCCTATAGATCAAGGGACCTGCAAAATCAATGTTTCAACCAGAGCCAGAGATACATACCACCTCCACCACTGCCTGATCTAAAGCTGGGCGCTCACCTGCCATGTCTAGTGATCACGGGTCTCTTGTCTAACTGTCCTATTTCCCCTCCTTAATATTGTATTATCTCCAACAGTGAGAAAACCTTAAGTTGTGATGTAGGGGCAAATATTTTCAAATCTCTTTCCACCACAACTATGCATTGTGCTTCCCTGTGGTGCCTTTGAAAACCTGAAAAACATTTTCCAGGAAGATTTATTAGTTCTTTAGCCACTGCCAAATTCTCTAGTGTGGTAAATCATCACTTTATGACATACAAGAATATTTTGCAACTCTTCTAGTACATCACAAAAGTGATAGTTTCCACATTATGACTATACACCCTTTTCACTGACAAGCAGGAAAGTTAGAATTTCACTGTCTGAAATGCCTTCTGAAAGTCACTTCCACTTCTGCCTTTCTTTCCATGAGTTAAGAAAACACTGTCTCTTGGTCAGACAGACAGACTGCCCTGTCCACATCCAAAAGGTGATGAGTTTTACATCAGAGAACAGAGGATGGTTGCCCAAATAAACTAGTTGTATTTGATTTGCTGTCAAACCTACCTACAAGTTGAAGCTCACCCTTATAGAATCACAGAATCATAGAATTTAGGGGTTGGAATGGACCTTACAGATCATCTAGTCCCAATCCCCTCCCCTGGGCAGTGCCCTGTCCACATCCAAAAGGTGATGAGTTTTACATCAGAGAACAGAGGATGGTTGCCCAAATAAACTAGTTGTATTTGATTTGCTGTCAAACCTACCTACAAGTTGAAGCTCACCCTTATAGAATCACAGAATCATAGAATTTAGGGGTTGGAATGGACCTTACAGATCATCTAGTCCCAATCCCCTCCCCTGGGCAGGGACACCTCCCCTCCTACCAGGTTGCTCAAGGCCTCATCCAGCCTGGAGCTGAACACTGCCAGGGTTGGGGCATCCACTACTTCCCTGGGCAACCTGTGCCAGTGTCTCACCACCCTCACAGGAAAAAACCTTTTCCTCCTCTGGACTTGCTCCAACAGTTCCATGTCCTTCTTACATTGAGGACACCAAAACTGTGTGCAGTATTCCAGGTGGGTCTCACAAGAGCAGAGCAGAGAGAAAGCATCACCTCTTTTGACCTGCTGCCCACACTCCTTTGGATGCAGCCCAGGATTCCATTGGCTTTCTGGGCTGAGCTCACACTGCAGCTCATGTGGAGCTTCTCATCCACTGTCACTCCCAAGTCTTTCTCCTCACTGCTGGTTTCAATGACTTCCCCACCCAACCTGTAGCTGTGTCTGGGGTTGCCATGGCCCAGATGTATGACCTTGCACTTCATTTTGTTAAACTTCATGAGGTTTGCACTGGCCACCTCTCAAGCCTGTCAAGCCTTTTTAAAATATGTGGGCCCACCAGAATACAGAAACCTCTACAGTTGCCATAAAAATGTATAAAACTGAAATTAGGCTTCAGAAATGTAATTCCTAGACTCTAACACTGACAGATTAAAGTTATCAGCAATATGTAAAGCATTCCCAAATGAAACTTGCACAGCTATTTAAACATATTTGGGTGTTAGAAAGATACCCAATTCCCACTTTACCCACTAGCAATCTTGAAAACCTCACTGAACCTAAAATATGTGGCACATTTCCTTCAAGATGTACAAAACATCCAAACATCAGAACTTTTTCCTGATAGACTGCACATCACATTTGCATACAGTGAGAAAAGATTGCATATTTGGGAGGCTTCTCATCGCTTGTAAGCCAACACATTCCGTTCTCAGGCTCAGTTTCAGGTGACCAAGTGTAAAAGCCAGCTCCAAACAGATCCATAAGCCTACCTACCTGTAGTAGCTGTTATGCCACCATATTCTGGGGACTGGTTGCTGGTGGGTGATGGAGCAGAGGGCACTTCCACTGAGGTGGCAGATTTAGCTGGGGAGAATGGTGCTGGGGAGGGAGTTGGAGGAGCTGCTTCACTCAGAATGATTTCTTCTCTTATTTCTGCTGCAGGAGAGAGAAATCATCAGACATAGCTAGACCCAAGAAACATTGAGAAATCAGTGCAAGCAGTGAAGTTCTGCAGAGTGTATTTCAAGAAATGCATGGCAGGAATCACAAATCTTTCACTGAAGTAAATCTATAACATTCAGCATTACAACCTTCAGAGTACCTTCATAAGACCTCTGAAAGGAAAGTGCTGTTTTTCCTGTTGCATAGCTGCTAAAGGTATGTGGAAAATATGCAAGGATAAGCGGCTTGTTTGTCAAAACAAATTAAATTCAAGCTTTTTAACGCATAGAAGACATTACCCTAACCACTGAAATATTCATATTTTCATAAAACTACAGTGTGACAAATTGAGCCACAGCTGAAATGGAAAATGAAACTTTCCAAAGGTGACAGAGAGGCTTAACTTGCCAAAATGGGAGATGCAAGGAGGAAAGATCACTGAGGACCACTCATTACAAGGGGCTGCCCAGAGTAGAAAGGCTAAAGGTAATCTCTGCTTGCTCCTGTTCTGGCAAGGCAGTGTAGAGTGAAGCAGGATTCAGAATTTCCTTCTGTACAGGCACTCAGAACATAAGTGTACCAGAAACAATAGCTTTGGGGTTTCTCTCTTCTCACTTCTGCTATCTCTTTCTCTTATTTAGACTGGTACAAATCCACTCATACCAGTGGATTTATTAGCACTGGGTCCACTGAAATGTGATGGTGGCTTAAACAGATTAACTAAGGTTCAAAAATTTCTTACTGAAACACCAAGTGGGTGCTTAGGAATGGTGTTCCAGACATCCAGAGTGACATCACAAAGCAGGCAGGTCTCTTTCAGAATGTATTAACCAGGGACACCTCCCAAAATATTTACTTCACATCATGATAGAGTTGAAAACCACTTTGCTCCTAGATAAGCCTCACTTGGTTAGATAAGGATAGAAAAACATCCTAAAAGAGAAACCAGTGGAATAAAACAGCAAATGTTGAATCTTTTACTCATACTTACCTGTGCTTCCTTCTCCTTTCATTGCCCTCATGAGCTCATTAGCTTTCTCCTGACAATGGAGTGATTCTAGCAGGTACAATACGTAGTCATCAAACATCAAGTGAATAAGGTGAAAAGACCCTGGTAATAAAGTGAATAAACAAAAAAGCCATTGACTGTCTCAATACACTAATTAAACTAATGATTATGGTACTCAACACCAACAGTACTGAGTAGGACTGGCTCCATGTACAACTGCCACTGAAACATCAGGGTAAGAGAGATCAAAGTAAAACTGGGGAGTAGCAAACTCCATTCATTCCTGGATTCAAACAGGCTTCTATGACCAGCTGTGGTTTAGGGTGCAAGAAGGAGAGCTGAGAGCTGGAACTTGGTAGATTTTTCTTCTCCTACATTAGCACTGAATTTCAGTTTTGACAGTTAGCCTACATGGGGTTTGTTTCCTTTCATCTAAAGGACCAGATATAATTCTGTCAGAAGCAGGATCCCACATTGGCTTCTTTAGCAACATATCCTGGTATGAATTTTCTGAACTACCAGTGCCGTTGGACAAAGGAATGAGACACTAATCAATATGAAGGTAGAAACAACTTTCCGTATCTCCTGATGGTATCTCCCTGGTGCATTACCTGGCCCAGATGAGACGTCCACTAACTGCCAAACTGAGACTGTAGCAGCAATTGTAGATGCCTTAAAGGAGAAGATTTGTGCCAAAACTTTGCTTTGTTATACTTCTACTACACTGCATTTTCCTAATGAACATTTTGAATCATATCAGCACCATAACACTTGGCCTGTTTCTGTGCTGAACTCTGGAAATGCCCTTGATACTCTCTCTTAACTGCCATGACAGGAATGTGAGAAACTTAAGGGCTAAAGGACTTAGGGGAAGAGTTTGGCAAAAGGATATGTGAGGTATAGAGTCAAAAGCCACTTTGAAAATTAATAGCAAAAGGAGATTATATGGATTGCTATCTGCCACAAATCATAGAATCAACCAGGTTGGAAAAGACCACCCAGATCATTAAGTCCAACCCTACCATGTTTACTAGAAAAGCCTTAACTAAGTGCCATATCCAGTCTCATTTTGAAAACCTCCAGGAACGGTGAATCCACCACCTCCCCGGGCAGCCCATTCCAATCCCTGATCACTCTCGCCTGC
>NW_008649841.1:30815-31016 GCF_000695815.1 Acanthisitta chloris
CTCCAGCCCCTCAATATCCCTCCTGAACAGAGGGGCCCAGAACTGTACAGAGTAAGATTTGAGTACAGATGGAGAACTTGCTACTGTTGTTAGGAGGAAAGACTGGGTGGTGCTATGGACTAGAGTAATGAAGTTTAAAAGCATGCAGTAAGAGGTTGTGTCCTTTTTTATATTATATAGATATAAATATATATATGTATT
>NW_008649842.1:0-9412 GCF_000695815.1 Acanthisitta chloris
CGATGCCGGGCTTACTGCAGCGGCGCCTGAATTAGTTAAAATGGTCCCCGTGCCTGTCAGTGCCCTCCCCCGGCTGTCCGCGGGCGCTCGGGGGGTGCTCAGCCCCGGGGGCCGCGAGATGAAAGTTGCGGTGCCTTTGCGACAGCGCGACTTGAAACGCTGCGGCTTTAATTTCGGCTCCTGGCTGAGTCGTGGGCAGGGTGGGTTCGTGTTCTGTGGACTCGGATGTGGTTTTAAAAATAGAAATTGGAAATCGGAAGGGAATGGGATGAAATATAAAATGTGGCTTTAACGCGGCTATTTAGCATAGATATTGCTTGCTACCCAAACCGGCATATGATTTAAAATTCCACAGAATTGTTAAGGTTGGGAAGGACCTCTTAAGATCGGTGAGTCCAACCGTTAAGCTGGCACTGTTTGTGTTATAAAACATATTTATGTTATAGGAAGTCTAATCTCCGTAACTTTTAACAAATAGCCACCCCAATTTGTGTTAGAATAAGTGATTTTCATCTTGATCACTAAGGATCATGTTTGGAGTGGTACATGGTTGTTACATCTAAGGGAAAAAAAACAATGAATCTATGCTCTTATAAAGGAAGAACATAAAATCTGTGCATTTGAGGTAACTGCTGACATCCAAGATGAGTTGCAGGCCTGTTTCCTCCTTTTCCAGTTGACTACTGTGTGTTTAAGAAATAAAATAGCTGAAAAAATGATCATATTTCTTTTCAATAATCCATAAAGTGTAAGTATTTTGTGTTATTAAATAAATAGGCTCTTCATAGCATATTTGCTTCTGAATGTAACTTATTCTATGTAAAGATTTTTCAGATGCGAAGATCATGTTTACGGTAAAATGAAATAGGATTCTCAAAGTTCCAAAATGCTTTGCTCAAAACCAAAAAAACGTAAAAAATCATCTAGGCGTTTCAGGATTCCTTGAAGACCCTTGAGCAAGTTCAAACACTTTGTGACATGCCTGTTTAAGAAGTAGCAATGGTTGCATTTAGCCCTGGTATTGGGATTCAAACACTGGTCTTACAGAATAAACTGCTAATTAATGGCTTTTGTTTTTCTGAATGTCTCAGCTTTTTTTCCCCAAATTTTATGTTCAGAGAAAGTTTTTCAGGTCATCCTCATCTAGTTAAGTTCTGCTTTCCCCAAGCAGAAATAAAAAAAGTAACATGAGTGGTTTGAAAAGGGTTAAATGCATTTATTTCACCACAGCCTCCACGCTACACTGATATAAATGTGTAGAAGCTCTGATGTAAATGTGGAAAGCTCTTCGTGCAGCTGCAACTTTTCTTCCTGATCAAGAAGTTTCCCCTCTGCTGCTTAAAGTATCCCCAGTCTCTCCCATGGTATCTGATGGTTGTTACTCACGGAAGAATACAGTAGCTGACAGTGCTTTGGAGGAAGAAAATTGCGAAGCAGGCTGAACCAAGTGAAGCAGTACTGATTTTCTGTGCTTCTTGCACAAGGCATGGTTACATCCTAATTGCAGGATACTGCATCCTTGCCCAGAGATCTGAGTCAGCTTGGTGGTAATGGGCCAGCCGCGTGGCTGACTCTGCTTAACTGAAGTTTTGTAGAAGCTACATTTAGGAAGGTATTTTTTTGTAGTAATAGTGTTAACGGTTGCAGTTGAGTAATTTAATAGCCTGATTCTTAAATTCTAGCATCCCATAAAAAACCCAGCACCCACTCTGCCAGAATGCGTATCAAAATTATGGACTAACTTCACGGAGTTAACTTTTATGGTTGCTTTTGGGTGGCTAGTGAAAACATTTGAAGTATAAAGATGCTGGATTTTGCTTGTACATGAAGAGACAGCCATGCCTGTCCTGAGGAGTTAACAGTCCAAGATCAGTGGCATGTAAAGGGTAGGGCACCAGATGTGTTCTCTCCATCAATGCAATTTCTGTATGTATTAGTTTATTTTATGATTAAATACACTCTCTTTTCATACCCTATTCTATCCATTGCTAACAGCCTTTGAATAGCTATATATGAGAGTTAGAAAACCTGGTCTTGAATAGAGATCTCAAACCAAAGCTAACGGCCTTCTGGATTAATTTAGAGAGGATGCTTCTTGGAGGAGGTTGAAGCATTCACAAAGAATCTCCGATGAGTGAAGGATGAGCAGTCGTGTCTAGAAAAACAAAGATACTTGAATGGGAGGGTGCAGTGAGAGGACTGGACAACAAGGCTGTGGTTGAATTAATATAAAATAAAGTACTAATGTTTTGAATTGGAAAAAGATAAAAGGAGGGAGAGAGATAAGCTTGAGAGAAGTCGCATTAAATCGGATCAGATTCCTTTAATTCCTGGATGAAAGCTGTAGCTGCAGAAAGGGCAGAAGTTGTACAAGAAGGATGCAAGCCTGATTTGGGAATTGCACAAAGGGAAATGGAGATGATCATTAAGGGGAATGTAGAAGCAAAGCTTGGCCTTTGCAAATCAGGAGTTTCAGAACAGGCTTATGATGGAGTTGAGACAGAGGAGTGTAATGCAAGGAATGGAGGTAATTGAAGAGAGAAGGGACTGGGAAGTGATGAATGGCAGATGTCTAAAAAGTTTATGGTTTGTTGAGGTTTTTCCTCTAGCAACCTCCTTTGTTTTGTTTGTTTTGGGGGTTTTGGGCCATTGCCATAACTACTGAGTGACTTCTCTATGTGGATGCATTACTGTTAAAAACTAAATAGTCTATGTACTCATCCTAGAAACTCAGAATGTAATTGCTTAAGAAACAAGATTAATGTGCTCACAGTTGGAGTCCAGGATTGCTGGACTTCAGAGCACTGCACAAGGCAAATGTTGTAGGCTATTACACGTTCACGTCATGAATGTTTTAATGTGCAGTATATAGTGGACATTGGAGAATTAATGTGACTTTGGGTTTCTGCTTTTAATTCCATTGCAGAATAGAGTCATTACCAGTATCTGTGACACTCCTGTATTTCCATTTCTCTGTTCCCCAAAGGGGGCCTATTAACAACTGCAGAGAACTTAATCTAAAGAGTAATCAAGATAAGATACATCTAAAAATATGCTAATATTATATTATCATTAATGCAATCCAGGATCTTAGCAATGGCCACTTCATTTACTCTTGCATGAATAAGCATATTAGAAGATGAAAGTCCTCTATGTCAGGGGCATTCAGTGAAGGCTAAGCTAAGATTTTCATGTTTAAAAGAAAGAAAGGTCCCACTGTGGATATTTATAAGGAACCTTTTAACTCTGTGCCTAGAGCCATATTTTGGTATTGTAAGAACCACACGGGAAACCACAAGTTTATTCTCCTTTAGTCAATACTGTGCAGGCGTGTTCTTCATTAAAATGTGGGAATGTGTAAGCATCCCTCCCCACTATCTGTATTTATTCTTCCACCTGTGAAGGAGAGCAAAGCAAAGCAAAAAGTACACCTTTGCAAACTTGAGTTTGTACTCTCAGCACCTGGTTTGGAGGATCTTTTTCTTAATAATTTTCAGTGGATCAAATGTTCTGGTTGGGAAGATGTGACACATTTTCCAGCTGAAGATTAGAGTACCAGACCACTACATGCCTTCACCTAACAGATGCCCTCCTCTAACAGATGCCCTCCCTCAACCCTAGGTATAACTGAGGAGCGATCTTGCTCTCAGTGGGAGATTGCCACTCAGTTCTAGTGAAGGGTCCCAGTTCTCCTCAAGGCCAGTACCTTATGGTCATGCTAACAGGTCTGCACAGACAATCTAAGGAACAACATTGTTCCTCTTGCTGCTTTCATTCCATTACCCGTTTTTGATATATCTAGATGGAAATTTATGAGCTTTGCTATGATTTACAGTGCAAACAAGTTTCTGTCCTACTGCGGACATAGATTCACTCATCTCTGCTGACTGTGCAAGACATTCATGATATAGCAATTTCTGTTTCTCAGCCTGTTTTTTCACTTGCTCGTTGCCAGTTGTCATGAAGGTATGCTGGATTCCTTCCAAGAGAGTAAAAGGGCTGACCTGGTTGTAGGGAGCCTGGTGTGAAGGGGCTCCAGGACTGAGCTGTCTCTGGAGGCAGAAGTATATGTTGTTTGTAGTCCGGAGTGAGTCAGTAGTTTTCAGCAAAGAATTTGTTTGCCTTCCACAGCTTGCATTTCTGAATTGTTTGTGACCAAATGATACAATTGCAAACAACAACTTGGAAGCATGGCTTACAGATTTCTTAAATGACTTCTTATTGATAATAATCAATTGTAGAGAAGCTTTGCTCTGTCATGCTGAGCTTGCATTGCTCTTCTTGCACTTGGACTTGAAATCTTCATCAGTTATTCCAATGTTGCCTAGTCTTTGCTATTGGATTCTCTGACTTCTTGGACTCTTGCTTTAGGTTTCAAACAGAATATCCCTATTCTTTGCAGGTGCTCCTGAAACTGCTGATTTTTGTTTAAAACACTCTTGCTTTCTGTTCTGGTGTTGTCAACTTCTGTTGGTATTATAAGTTCCCGTGTCGGATAGCTCAAACGATTAGTATTTTTTTTGGTTAAAAATGGGTTCTGACTGTTGAGGGGCTTATAACACATGTCTAGAGTTTGGTACTGATGAATGGTGACCATTGGAAAGGGAAGTGTCATGAGAAATTGCCGAATTTTTTCTGTCCACTTAATCGAATGACTGCTGTATCTTGGAGAAACTAAGGCACAATTTTTGATCATTGTGTCACAAAACCAAAGGGGCGGAGGCTAAACTCAGACTGGAGCTATAATAAGTAATAGCATGCATTTAGTTTATTGCCAGATTTGGTTTTCTTCCTGCCTTGTTGCCCCTTCTCCCTCTGGTATTGTAAACCCTTATGGTTTATAAAGTGTTAGACAAAATGTGTATGATACTTGCCTGTATGTTCAGTGTACACAGTTCTGCAATATTCATGTGAGGATAAGATGCTTCACCAACCTGGCAATATTTTATGAATATGTGAATGATGATTAAAATATCCATACCCTTGATGCAAGTCTTGCCTTCCTGAAGAGGAAAAAATGTGCCGAAAGCCAAACTTTGCTGTAGAATGTTGAATGATGCAAGGGCATTGGAGTGTCCTTTGATTGTTGATGTAGGAGGCACTTTCAGGTACACTTTTTTATAAAATATTCATAGTGTGTTTTGGTATCTTATAGGCAAAGAATGTTTCAAGTTCCTCATTTATCCTTCTTTTCAAGCTCATGTCAGGGAAAGTGTTTCCCTACTTGATAATGAGATTTGTCATGACAGTAAATGCTCAAGTCCAAAAAGTCATCCAGCTGAAAACCTCTGGCAACTGCTGCTTCGGATTTCATGTTGCAGAAATATCTTGTCAGGACTCAGATTTTGAGAAGTGGTTAAAAGACACAGGTATCCTTGAAAATCCTAGTCTAGGTGAAAGGACTGCAAGGAAAATCTTTGTTTTGTGTCATCATCTCTTGCTTGTGCTATAGCAGAGTTGAAAAGAGGGATATTCCTAAAGCTATGGCTTAATCTCATAAAACAGGCTTATATACAGTCAAGAAGGATCTTAAAGGCTCAGATGTAACAATTCATATGGAAAATATTTTCCCAACATTTGCTTGTTGCCATGATCAGTGTAGTAACTGCAGAGTCTGATAGAGAAGTCCTTTCCAGCTATTGTAATAAATACGTATATTCACTCCTGGTCTGTATTGGTGCTGCTGAGTACAGGAACAAACCAAGTATTCTTTCTGCCACTGTTCCATTGAGGATATCTGTTTTGGGACCCTTATTGTGGCTAATCAGCTATAACACATTCAGAGTGTGCAAGTGTGTTGCTTTTCAAGTAGTCATGGTAAACTTTGCTGAGATTTAGCCAGATTATGGAGGAACTACATATGAAGTTAATATTCTGAAACATTTGCCACAAGAGCATCACACTGTCATGATGGATCTGGTGTTATGTTATCCTTCTGGTAGTCCAGGTCCCTTTTGTAGTCTTCCCAATAATCATACCAGTCTTTTCAGTGACTCTGACAACACTTTTTAGGGCCCTGCTTGTAAAAACATTCTTGTAGTTATCCTGTCAAACATTGCTTAAAGGTCAATTGAACTGTGTAAAACCTTCAAAAGCCTGAGGAGGTTCAGCTCTCTAACTTCTGGCTAGTCCTGTCTTGGTGCTTTTCCCTCTCAGATAGCTCTGCTGAGGTTTGTGGTCCTTCCACTTAGTCGACTATTTCCTGCCAGCTTTCTCTCCCTTGGGAGGATGGGGATCCTCATCTGCCGCTCCCATGGGTTTGAGGCAAGGCTGCTTCTTCTCCCTGGTAGAGTCCCCTTCTGCTTCATGGGAAGTAGCTCACTGGGCTGTTTTCAGATGATTTGGTCGCCAGCCCAGGCCCATGTGCAATCTGTCAGTCTGGGTAACTATGAATGTTAAGGGTGAAGTCCAGTACTCTCAGAAGATTAAGCCCACCAGCCTTGGACATGGGATTGTCATGTCTTCTTATGCAGTATCTCTTTCTCATTCATCTACTGATATGGTTCTGTGTTTTAATCCCTAGATAATAATTTTTCAGTATTCTATTTCCTAGAAACTGTTGGTTTCTTGTATGTTAGCCAAAACTGTTGTATGTAACATATCCAGAAATCGCTGTGACTCCCATCCTGTCTCTTTTTTCTCAAGTTTTGGCTTACATATTTTATTTTAAACTACGCCAAATTTGTTATGATTGTCTGTGGAAAACTTTCAGGCAAGAAAGCCTTTGGAGCCCTTCTAGCCATCTTCTTCCCTTTGGCTTGCCAGTGCCTTCCTGGATAGTGTATGGACATGCTATTCTGTAGAGATGTCTTTTGGAGCACATATAGGATTGCAGAGGCCTGTCAGATAAAGTTTTGCACTTCATAGCCGCAGATGCTCCCTGATAGTAATCCTCTAAAGCCACTGCAATAGTTGCATTAATCTGAGGAGGAGAAATCATTGCTGCAGGGGTGAACTGTGCAGCGGCAGCTGTGCTGAGCCACAGCCAAGCGTGGATGTGGAACAACATCTCTCTCCTCAGATGGAGGCATGTTCAGTCCAGATGAGAGCTTTGCACACAGAAGATTACATCTGTGAAAGCTCTTAATACTTTAGTGGCAGGACTGGGTGAGGGAAGGCTGATGTTTTTTCCCCAGAAACTTTATTGTTGAGTGACAAAAGTGGCTGAAGAGCTGCGTGGGGGTGCTGAGCATGTGGACAGGATACGTTCTGCCAGGCTGTGGCATGCACTGCCATGATGGGGGTTGGCTGGTTGGGTTAAGTTCAAGTGGAAAGTCAGTGCCACCTGAAATTAAAGACATGATTATGTAAAAATCAAAGAAAGCAGCAGGTGACGTAGAGCTCTTTAACTGTTGAGCCATTAGGAGTCCAACTTGAAAACTGGATTCAGTTGAAGTAAGTTTAGAAGTATAGCATTGCTGCGGGGCAGTTGACATCAGACAGTGAAATTTGGTGATTTGTCTGGTAATTTGACCTGCTCTGATTTGTTTGCCTATAGTAAATTCACTCTACAGTCTCTCTCTTTTTTTTTTTAAATGAAGTGGGTGTTACCAGACCAGGAAACTGGAGCAAGTGACCATGCTTTAGAAAACATTTATTTCAGAATGTAGAATTAATACAAGGTTTGGAAAATGTTTGTGTGGGTGACTGCCTTTTAATGGTGCCTTGATTCTGAAAGTATGATGTATGGGAGCGTGGAGGCTACAGCCCTGATTTGCACCTCAAAAATTGCCCAGAAGAATTGCAGTATGTAGGAACACACTCTGTTCCAGAAATGTCTCCTTAGAGTATTTCAACCCCGGAGATTCTGTGGAAATGAAAAAAATCTATCAGTTGTTTCAGAAAATATATACAGTGAAAATGTTGATTCGTTTTGATCTCCTAGGCTGTATCAAGAGGAAAAGGAGTTTTGAAGTTTGCTTTTCTCCCACTTTTCAACTTTAAGCAGGACTTTGATACTTGAATGTAGAGAGTGAGTCATATTTAAAACATATTATCTGTGGAATTGATTGAGCAATGTATTGGCATGCCTAAGGGTCTGCAAGTTTTATCAAGCTCTTCTCAGCCTGTGATGCTGACAAGATGTTAGTAAACTTTTTGCTGGTGCCTGAGAAGCATTTATGGGAAAGGTTTACCATGTTGGTAGGCTTTAGGTGTCAAAGAGTGCTTGTTACTTCCAATGGGCAGAGCTAATCTTTTGGTAAGCTTGCTTCTGTATACAAACAAATTGTAAGAGCAGTTGAAAATGTTTGGAATATGTCATTGTGTTGTTGAAAAATGTTTTGGTCACTGATACTTGTATAAAGAAGCAAATTTAGTGTAGACTTTTTTTTTACATTTGAATGCTGTATTTGTAATGCAATGGTGGCATAATGGAGGGTTTATGTAGATTCCTCTAATTGTGGAATGCTGTTCCTTCATTTCTGAAGTCTACAAGAGATGCTGAAAAGGGGGCCTTTAAATGTTATTGATTCTTCTCAGACCTTGGAAAACATGCAGCTAAAAATGACCTCAAGGCACCATCTGCTTTGGCGAAGGAAATGCCTTCACTCCTTCTGACTGCTAGGTCTGTTGAGCATTCTTTCTTGCCTAAATGGTGTCCTTGAGACAATAGTCCTTTCTACAGCTGGATGACACAGTGATCCAGATGGATGCATCCTCGAGTGCTGCCTACAGCGCTGCGTTGCACCCTTGTTTTGTGTCCTCTCCCCCTGCAGATGGGTTGTGTGTCAGGTGTTTGCCTCTCATGCTGCAGCTGTGCATGAGTAGTGGCTCATTTGGGTTCTGCCCACTCGAAACTGGCAGACACCCTTGGGAGAGAGGTATTTCACTGAGGAGAGATTGTCCTTGTTCGAGTCCTTTCCCTCTGATCCCGCGCTTCTTCACAAGAAAGTAGTATCCCCGACTAGTTGCCCAGTCAGTTTCTGAGCTATTGAGTGAGATAGATGAAACGTGTTGGGCTACTGCTGTTGTAGCTAGCGTTGCTTCTCCTGCTAAGTCTGACCTGAAAGCTACAGTTGTTGTGGGGAGCAACTGAAACTGTGGTGTTCCTGTGTCACAGGGTCTGTTTGCTCTGCTCCCTCTCTTGGTGTCGGCAGTGTGATCTTCAATGGTCATCAGAGTTTTTGTATGAATTATGGCAGAAGAAGATTCTGAAGTTTTCATTCATGACTTTGTTTTTTGTTTGTGACCCTGTACTTGATTAATCACACTTATAACAACCTATTTGATCATACCTTTTCTAGCCATTAGTATTTGATGGAGAAAACATGAGGTTGAGCACTCACCAGTTTTTCTGGCTTTGCCCCTGTAGTGATATATTTAAGATCCCTTGCACATTAGTTATATGTAACCTTTTATACATGAATCTTTGCTCCTTCCCTTTCAGAAAAGTGTGTGGGGGGGGGGGGGG
>NW_008649842.1:9424-31369 GCF_000695815.1 Acanthisitta chloris
AGTTCATGCAGTTCTTCCTTTCACAGTGATATGAAGACTTGCAGTAATTAGTCTCATAGGAAATCAAAAGTTATAAACAAAATTTTAGAATCAAATTATCATCATCCTCTATACTTAAAAGCACAATGAGTTTCAGATCCGGTGCCATGGGGCTTTTCTGGTGCTGGAAACAAGTATTAGATTTCCTCTTGGGAAGCAGCATCTTCCCCATTCAGTTACTTAAATTTGTCCTATTAGATCTCTGAGATCAAATGGTAGCTCATGCTAAATTTGCTAGCAGTGACAGCCTGATAGTTTTCCTGTCTTTGTTGCTCCATCATTTAACCTTGGGTGAATTTTTTAGAAAGATGAAGTGGAGGTGAGGAAGGGGAGCGAGAAGAGAAGTTTTCAGGGGGAAATGAGAATTATTTTTTCTTAGTAAATTTGTTGTAACTGTTCAGAGATGCTCATGGTTTTGGAGTTCTGGGTGGAGGTCTAGTATGAGATATGTGAGCAGATAGAGCTGAGTCCATCAGAGCTCAGCATTACACCTCTGCAGGAGCCCAGAAGGATCTGTCCTACCCAGGCATTGACTCTGCAGTGGTGATACCTGCTTAGTACATTGCATCAGTTTGTGCTTGGGACTCTTTTTCTTATGCTGTTCCCCCCATTGAGTAAATTCAAACAGCCTTTGCTTTCAAACTCACAAATAATTAAAAGAGGGGTGTTTCGTTGGTTGTTTTGGTTTGGGTTTTTTTCTATGGAGAAGAATAATTACTGGCATTTTAGAGGTACAAGTAGTCCTTGCTTCTGACTTTGAGTTCATTGATACTATGATGTTTATATGGAGAAAAGCTATTTTAGGTCATGTTTACAACCACAGTGAACGGGGCCTCGGCTGATGGCATTTAGCTTTCCCTCTGCTCCACCCTCACTTGGCATCAAGAACACATATGTGATCCAGGATTCAAAAATGAGCATAGACCTATTAAAATATTTTCTTATTTCTAGCTTTTCCTCAGACTAAATAACTTATTTGCTAAATGTGCCCCAAAGAGGCAGCTGTAAAAGCCTGAGCAGTGATTCTATTCTGCAGTTTTTTCATTAAATAAACTCCCCCCTCCCCAAATGCCCCATAGATATTTAGATTTATGCAAGGGATAAAAAGAGAGAGATTGCGTGAAGAGTGACAAATAATGATGATTAATACAGTAAATGACTGCCTCTAAATATTATGAGGATGCTGGGGCAAGTAGAAAAAGAGATTTTGCTGTTGTTTAATATGCTGTGATATGTGAATCCAGTTCAGTGACACTGAACTTTTGATTAAAATTAGATATTTGCAAATGGCAAGAGAGAAGGCCTGAGGAAATCACGTTGCAGTTATATTTTATTGCATGTTGTTTTTTTTTAAAAAAAGATTCTTTCAATTGGGATATTTATTTTTAATATTAGACCTCGGCTTATTTCTGATTTTTGTCTCTGAGCAAGGTTTAAATATTTTTTTCTTCCCAGTATAAGTAAAAAAGTAAGTTTTGGAACAAATTTCTTATTTTACATGCAGAAACAATATACATAGTACAACACTGAGGTTGAAAATTGTCTTTTTACAGTGTGTATGTGTGCTAATTAGTACTGCATTCTTCTACTCTAGCATAAACTTAAGTGTAATGATTATTTTCAAAACAGAAGTTAATACTTTTAACGTAAATTTTTAAGTTCTCTCTTCCTGTAGCATCTGGTATTATTTTATCTCTTGATTCTCTTGATGGTTTTCTTTCAAGTCTACAAATTTGATCAGAATCTTTTAATTGGAAACCACAATGCTATAAATAGTAGCAACTATAAAATTCTTTACATCAAAGGGCAAGATATAAATAGGATTTTTTCATCAATTTTTTTTTAACAAAAAGCATTCTTTTTTGATGGAAATTGCTGTTATCTCTTCCAGCAAAACTTATTAAATAGCATCTATGTGCTTTATTAAGGATACTTCTGAAGGAAGAAATGTATTACAGGGAATTGCACATTGCATCACAATCTGTTTTCAATTCTTTTTCCTTATTTTATGAGGAAAAATATTAGTCATCACGTTACTGTGCTGCTTTCAACACTCACCTAATTATACACAATGTCTAATTTTTTCCTATCAAAATTCTTGTTATTTTGATTATTAAAGAAAGTGCATAGCTTGTGTTTCACTGGTGATTAAGGTATTTGACCTATTTGAAATTAAAATCTCCCAAAGATATTTAAGGTTGCCTCCAGTACAGTGCAATGATATGGATCTGCAATGATGGATGTTGGTTGTAGTTGATGTACATGTATTGCCTTTGCAAATGCTCATTCTCCAGGGCCAGTTTCTGAAGAAAGCTGATCCCCAGCAGGAGTACTGAAGGGACATCATTATTCTGTTGTGTTTCTTTGTAATAATAAATTGTCATATTTGGTACTGATTGTCCATCTCCTCTGTTACTGCAGTGATCCCTGAGGCATGGAACAGGTGATTTAAAATAATTGTAATCGCATCGCTCTTGGTTTGGCAGGAAAGTTTGCATACCACTTTTGTTTTTCTAGGATTCAAGCTTTTAATCTTTGTTTTAGATAAAATATCTTTGTGCTTAGTGATTTGAAATAATCCTTTCCACTCCATTTACTTTGGATTCCTTTCAGACTTTCACTGAGATGCTTAAACTTCATGATTTTTAACAGACGTTGGCTCTTGTATAGTTGCGTTAGATGCATGGCATGCTTAGTATTTTGGGTGAGGGGCAGGGCTTGCAGGATAGGGCACTTTATGTGCTACTGGAAATTGCATCTGAAAGTTCTGCAGCTAATTTCAAAGTTGTTATTGATATTTTTCTTCTTCAGTTGCATGACATTAAAACTTCAGACCTTTTTGATTGCACTGGAGGCATTGCATTGCACACCTCCATTAAGTTGTTAGATTGTCCTTTCCTGGCTCTTGTTCATGTTCTGCATTGAGTGCATCTCTTCTGGTCTCCAAGAACTCCCCTTTTATGACTCAGTTGTCAGCTGTTGGTGTGTCAAACTGATGGTTGTTGCAAAAACCTTGAATTTCCAGAGAACGTTCCTTGGTTTGAGAACTGAATGACATAATTGATTGTGTTGCTTCAGTGCTTTAGAGAAGCCTTTGCAGGTGTCTTTCTTGTTACTTCTTCTTGAATGAGGTGGTATAGATGGAAAAGTATTTATTTCCTTTCTTTGGGTTCTTTTATTGACATATGTCTATGAATGTAAGCTTTCTTTTCAGCTGGCCATTTTAGCTATTCACTGACCAGGCAGGTAGATGTGCTTAAAATAATGCCAAGACTTTTCAATATCCATTTCTTTATTTTGTGGTTCTTAACCAGATATTCAGAGGGACTGTTATCCTTAGAAATGTACTTGCTGGAACTCCTCAGATACATATTTTATTTTTTTTTTTATTACACTGAATGAGATCTGTTAGGTGTCACTGAGAGGGGGAATCTGTCTTCCTCTTCATTCTTTCTTGAGTGTCCCCTCCAGCTTCTTTCTATTGCATCCTCCTCTGGAACAGCTTATTTGTCTGACAAGAAACAGACCCACTCCAAGTCACAATTAATTTTTTGATGCTGATCTGACTTTCTGGGTAGTCACATGAGCCATCAAGGGACAGTAGGTGGGAACACGTGGCCAGGATAGGGCAGAACTGTTTGTTTTTGGCAGCAGCCCACAGTGTGCAGTGTTACAGTACTTATAACCACATATCAAGGGTGAAAGAAGGGCTGAGATTTCTGGAAAGGGCTGAGTTTGTCACGCTATCCAAAATGTCTTGGTATCTCAATAGGTTTGAAATACCCTTGAGATACACTTGATTGCACTTGGGCTTAAACTTAATGGTAAGCTTTCTGGTAAGCTTCCTTAAAAACATTACATCTGTGTAATGTTTTTCATTTTAATTTTTTAATAGGTATTTTCTCCCTTAAATCCACATTAACAATTTCTGTCAGGGAATAACTGTGGTCAAGGGTGACCTTAGAAATACATTAGTCTTGTAATTGTTTATCTTAGAGACATGTTCAAGGGAGGAAATTTCCCAGACCAAATCAATATGATGCAATATACCTAGCAGTTAAAAACCAAAGCAAAACAATCTAGTAATTTTTGCTCTTACGGTCTATGAAGTGAATACATTTTAATGACAAAGGTTACATTTAGTATATGTACATTTAGAAATCCAAGTTAAGCTCTTTATGTTCCCTCTTACTGATGAATTCTTTTTTGGTAACAGCATATGGTCATATAGAAGACTTGGTTATACCATGTACAGAGTTCTAAGTGATGGCATATGTAGCTGTGTTGTTAATAAACAGAAATAATAAAGTGCTGTAGAATGTCCTTTGCATTTAATAATGTAATGGTGAGAAGCAAACAACTGGGCTGCCATTTTTGATCAGAAAGGGGGTTTTGCAGTGCAGGTAGGTAAATGAAGGTTAATTAAGGTTAGCAAATGTGCTGCATTGGAACAAGGGAATGAGTAACATTGGCCCCTTGTACCTTATTTGATTCTTGGCCTGTCACATTCTGTTTGTGAGCAGCAGCCTAAAAAATTCACATCTAGCAAGAGAAGATGAAATTTTAAAATCATTCAAAGCAGGCTCTACTGCCTGAGAGGTGGAAAAGAAACAGCAGTGGTAATGTGATCATTTGTTGATGGTGTTTTTGCTGTATTTGTGGTTGCATTAGCTACTGCAGGCCAGAGACGACTGAACAATGGTCCTACTTGTGAGTGCTATGCATGATGTGGTTGTCTGTACATTTTGTGGGTGTCTGTCATTGCAGGTATGAGCTGGCTGTGTCTTTTTGTTTGTTTGCTTTTTTAATTATTATTTTTAGGCTTATAATATTGATAGCAATTAATCACTGGAATTATTTACCCAGATAATGTAAACTAAATGTTATATTCAGTTAGTTGGTCAAAGACTATACATTTGTTCAGAAAAAAAGATGATCTTAAATCATCCAGAAATTATAAGAACTGCTTAGCAAAGATCTGTGGCCCATGCTACAAAGCAGGTTAGATGTAATGGGGATAGCCAAAAGGATATCTGACACTGAATTGTGGCTACTGAGATGCCTTCTAAGGAGCTTTCCAGTTTTGCTGCATCCTTCTGAAGTGTAATGTAAATGTGTGGAATTTCTTATCATGCAATTTTGCATGCATGTCCAACTGCAGTGACACAGCCAGGCGTCTTTATAGGGGCCCTCAGCCTGGGCATCCTTTAGTAAGAGAAGCTGTCCTGACTTTTGTGTTTTTTTCTCATTCATCTGTTTGTGGATATATGTTTGTGGTTGTTGTCTTTTTTGTTTATTACTACTCATGCTTATATATGTAGACACAAAAAGGAAATTTTGCTGTAGGGCAGCTAAAAAAGGTAATAAACAAAAAAAGTCACGATTCCCTCGACTTTTTATTTCTTTGCTGCTGCTCTTTTCCAGGGAAGCTGGTATTCTCAGCTCTTCTGGATTTAATGCCTATTGAAAGCCTGCCAGTAGTTTTAGAGAGAGTGATTTGATGATTCACATTATCCCATCCTGTCCTGTGTTTCCCAGAGTTTTCAATAAATCATTTGTTACAGTTGTACTATCCTGTATTATATTTATTTGGAGAAGTGCAGTTTAGAGTTGTAAGTGGTTCTTCAGTCTTTCCTCTTAGGTCCTCCATCTACATGCTTTAAATCTTAATGTGCAGATTTCAATGGAAGGAAAATAAGAACAAAGTTGATACTGCTCCAAAATGTCTGAAAGTAGCTTTTCTCATTAATTAGTTAAATAACATGACTGTTCTGTTTCTTGGGAGTTTTCAGGTCTAGAAACAAGTGTTGTGTTTCTATTGGATAGCTGAGTATTTTCTTCCAGTACTACTAGAATAAAACTCTGTTTCTGGCAGATCATGAGTTACAAAGTATTCCCATGTTTGTCCTCTATAGGGCTGAATGAAAGGAACTAATTTGGGGAAAATATATGACAAAGAAAGAAAGAAAGAAAAGAAAGAGAAAGAAAGAAAGATGCTTGTCTAGCCCATTTTTCTTTGGATTTAGTGACTGCTCAGGGGGTTGGGTTTTGTGACCCCTTTAGAGGACATGAGTTACAGGGTGGTGAGAGCATTACAGAAAATGCAACTAATCGTATTTTAGCCCATTGCTATCACCTCACTCTATAGGCTTCACTGTCTGAATGAACAGTGTCTTTCAGGTAATGTCATTGACATTTGTGAGTGTATACTTGTCTGACCAAACCACTAATGTCTCAGCTGTTTTCCACCAGTCTGTGTCCAGAGTCAGGCTAAGGAACATAAAAGCCAGGGGAAGTCTTTCACTTCCCTCTGCTCAGGGTTTTGGCCAGGATGGAAGTTCAAAGAGCTATTTCTTGCACTATAGGTTGGTAAAGATGGAGGTTACTCTGAGTCACAGATTGTATTGTTGGGAATTCTTGAGTAAGTCTTGTAGATTCAGAAAACTGATCTTTTATTCATTGTCATAGGCTTCTCTGTCTGTTTCAATGCAATTTTAATTGGTTAATGGATATTATTACTTAGTAATTGTATTTAGTTTCTGCATTCACAAACCTGTACAATATGTTTTGTTGTGGCCCGATACTAATTCCAGTCTTCTTCATGTTGCAGTCTACCCACATTGCTCGAGCCAGCTTCCAGGTTGATGCTTTTGGATCATCTTTCATCCTAGATGTGACACTAAACCAGTAAGTAATGGCTGTGTCTTATTCTCTGTTTGTTCAAGGCTTGATGCCAGTAAAATGTAATATTTCAGTGGAGGCTTTAGAGGCTGTATTATAGCACAAATGCTGTTTCTAGGTATGGAGTTCATCTGTGGTAGTATATTTTAAGTTCTTCTGTTATTTTCTCCTGTACCATCGTAGACTTTGATATTCCCATTGTTACTACTTAGTAGCTATCGCAGTGCAACTAGCATTTTAGTGTTATAATTTAGTTTCACAGAATCACAGAATGGGTAAGGTTGGAAGGGACCACAGTGGGCCATATGGTCCAACCTCCCTGCTCAAGCAAGGTCATCCTAGAGCACATGGCAGACGGTTCTTGAATATCTGCAGTGAGGGAGAATCCACAACCTTCCTGGGCAGTCTCCTCCCGTGCATGGCCACCCAGACAGTACAGAAGTTCTTTCTCTTCCCGTGCGTGGCCACCCAGACAGTACAGAAGTTCTTCATCATGTTCAGGTGGAACTTCCTGTGCATCAATTTCTGCACTATCTCTCTTGTCCTGTTGCTAGGCACCAGTGAAAAGAGCCTGGCTTCTTGGGTCTTGACACCCTCCCTTCAGATACTAATATACACTGGCAAGGTCCTGTCTCAAGTCATCACTTTTGAGGCTGAACAGGCCCAGTTCCCTCAGCCTATTCTCAGAAGAGAGATGCTCCAATACCTTAATCATCTTTGCTGTCTTCCACTGGACCTGCCCTTGGAGCTCCATGTTTCTTGTGTACTGAGGAGCCCAGAACTGGACACAGGTGCTGCCTTCCATTCTTTCACTTTCCCATAAAGGCAAATTACTATACTCGTGCAGAGCCTCCCTGGATATTAAAAGATGGATTTGTCAAAAACTGGTATCTGTAAGCATTCTGATAACAAAGTGTAAAGTACTGGGGATACAGCAATTGCATGACAGCTGATCCTCAAAAACCAATGAGATGGATAGTTGAGAATGAAGTTTCTCCAGATGTGTTTACAGTCTTCTGGGAACAGAGAAGCATTATAAAGCAGTAGCACACTGTAAACTTCAGTCTACAAGGAAAGACTGAATAATAGTCAACTTAAAGTGAAGTCTGGTATGTGGCTTTCAGTAATGAGTTTTTGAAGTAGTCTTTTAGCAGAGCTGTTTTAAAATAGGAGTTGCTTTGCTTTGCTGCTCTGAAGTGAAAAGAGAATAAATACTATAATAAATAGAAGTGTTTTGTTAAGTAATTCAGCTCCTAATAACTGAGTACAATGTTTTGTGGTTTGGTTTAAGAGCGTGTGCTGTTGCTGCAAGTTTTTCAGCTGCAAAGATGAACCGTTCAGGTTGCAATGATAACCACTCGAATTTCAGGATGGGCTTTTTTCCACTTGTAAACACATTTGAAACAGTAGCAATTTCTTTATGTGCACTGACATAAGTTAAAAAGCACATGTGATTCCTCACTGGTTACAAACAGCGGACACATGGTGCTGCTGGAAGGAGTGGGAAAGAGCCTGTTTTAGAAGTGTGGTTTTACATGAAATGCATTTTAAAAGAATTATAGAGGAAGAATTTTCTGCTGAAAAGCACCAAATCCTCAACACTAAAATGGCTGTGGGATGTAACAATTTTGTATACATATTTATACCTTAGTGAGTGTATGTTGCACATGCCTGTTTTTAGTTTGGGTGGCAGATTAATGGTGTTTCTGTTAGATTATGATAGATCAGGATTGTCCTTGCAGTATGAATTTAAGGTCATCTTCAAAAAAGTAAACACATTTATTATTGGTAAATGATAAAGTAAGTTAAGGTTATGATTTTGTGAGCTGCAGCAGGTCTCTGTTAAGGAAAGTTGTAAGTAGATTTTTTTGTTTTATGCATATGCACATATGCACACAAACACAAACATGTATGTTTGAAATTCTATTTGTTCTGAGCTGAGTTCTGGTTTTATGTCATTCCTTTACTGTCTTTAATGATATTACACCAGTATTTGTATTAGTAAGACTGTCAAAATACATTCTTATCGTTTTTAAGAGTGCCAGAATCCAACTTAAATACGAAATTTTCTTCAGGAGCTACACTTTTCACAATATGGAAAATGTTCTATCACCAGTTTTGCAAAATGAAAAGAAGAAGGCTGCAAGGAAATTAAGAATTTGGCCTCCATTGTGATATATAAATCAACTTTTAAACTACCTCTAAAATATCATTTGCAGATCGTCAAATAAAAAGAGGGCCAAGTATACCAGAGCAACAGAATATCATTTGCAGATCATCAAATAAAGAGGGCCAAGTATACCAGAGCAACATTAAAAATGTATTTTCAGTTATTATTCCTGTGAATATTTCATTCAGAAGATTACATATATTTTTCTTTTTTTGCAATTCTTACACTCCATATTATATTCTGTGTGTATAACCTAGGGGATCTGAGAAAAAAAACACTATTTGTTTTGGATAAGTGGTTTGCAAATTTAGCCCACAGTAGCTTTATAGGTGAAAAGTAGTTGAATTCTTGTAAGCAGCAAGATTCAAGATTTTAGTTATCCTCTGGAAAAAATATCAGCTTAGTATTTGTAACTGAACCTCTGCTGATATCAAAAGCATACTGAAGCAGGCCCCTGTGGTAAAATTAGCTCTTATGCATAATACACATTTGAGAAATGTTAAAGGAGGCATGGGGGACAGAAAAGGGGGAAATAATTTAAAATACACAGGTTGTCAGAAAGGATTTTAGACATCCTTGCCTTTCTTAGTCTTCTTTCTTGCAGTCTCCTTGTTTTTTAAAGGTTGGTGTGTATGACTTACACATTTGAATATATCTGAGCATCATCTGTAGTTACAATATCAGTGGTGATCAGTCACAGTGCAAGTGTGCATTCTCCTGTATGATTCCCCAATTTATGGAGGGAAAAAAGTTCAGAATTAAAATGAGAGTAGCAAACAGAGAGCTTTAAAAAATCAGAAACTAAAATATGCCCCTGTCTCCTAATGTCTGTCCGCAAATAGTTTTTCTTCTATTGCTGCTTTCCATGTGGGCGTTATTTTCTCTATTCTCTTCAAATCTGTCTTTTTGTGTGACAGATTCTGTTTCCTCCAGTGCATTTGCCTATGCTATTTTCTACATTCCCCTGTTGTGTGCCCTTTTGTATTTTTGATTCTGTTGTGTTTGTGTATTTTCCATCTCTCTTCTTACTCAGTTCTCTAGAGTCACACATTTCTTTCTCTTCTTTTCCCATTAGGAATAGTTGTCCACTCTGCCATTGCCACACAAATTTCTTATTTTTCTTGCAACCTTTTCCTTTTCTTGTACACTGACAGTTGGGGCTGGCAGAAATGTTCATGGTCTCCTACTTGTGTTTCTTCCCCCATTGCCTGATACCCTCTCTTTTATCTCTGCACCAAAGGAGATGCTACTGTTGAATCTGGGTGTTAGCTGAAGCAATTTTCCTTTTATAGTCTCATCCTCTGCCACCTCTTACAACAGTGACCTGCAACCAAAAGCTGATTGCTGGAGTGAAACAAGCTGGGAAAGATACAGGAGGTGGGCAGGGAAATAAAGAAGTAGAGCTTACATTGACATTTCAAACATCAGGAAAACTGAGGCCCAGGACAGATATGTTCTGCAAGTGCTGGATGCAAGTGAGAGGAAGGAAACAAAAAAGTTTCCAACTGGCATTGAAGTGTGGCAGTTTAATTTTACACTGAAATCTGCATGCTTTCTTCTTGCTCATTTTGGATCTCAACCACTCGTGAACGCACATTTGTTCACGTTAAATGCAGGATGTGAAATACACTGAAGCATAACCTGGAACGATAATAAAAAAAAAATAATAAGCTGTTTTAATTAGAATGCAATTTCTTTTTTTTCAGTGATGGTGGTGTTTTCTCCACATACATCACCATTCTTTCTCTCTTCCTTTTTCCCCTGAGTTGCCATAGTGTCTCTACAATGAACCTTTTTTAAGATACAGTGGGTTTTTTTTAAACTTTTCTTGCCTGTTCAACTGGCTGAAGCATTTGCAAAGGAGCTTTCAGATCGAATCATGTGTATTTTTAAAAGGTTCAGTCCCTTAGGCAGAGGTTAGAGATACATTAGCTGCGTTGGTGTGTTTATGAATCCGTTGCCTCGGTATCCTTATCCGTTCAGAGCTGCTGCTAATGGAGCTGTTTTCTGTGGCCATTCTTGTTAGTGCTGCCTCCAGCATTGGCAGGGCAGGTGGTGGCAGGCAGGTGCTGCCACAGCCTTGCTGCCTTCAGCCTGTGCCCAGCTCTGGCCATTGACCCAGACCTGTGCCGGAGTCACGCAGCAAAGAACTGGGCTACCTCGTTTTCTTTTTTAATTCCTTCCCCTTGAATTTTTTGATGCTGTGATGACATCTGTGGCTCAGCAAATGGCTATTTCTTTTTTTCATGCAGAATATTTCTTTTTAAATGTAGCCACACAACCGTTTACGCTCTCATCTTGGGTTGTAATTATGTGATTAAACAGCAGAGCTCATCAGGAGAGGGGATATGCTTCTGAAAGCCTCTCTGAGGTCCTTTAGGTTCTGCAGCCCATGTGGACCTGTCTGAGGGGATGTTGGCCAAGGCATGTTTGTCTGTGTGTGAAGCAGTTGAGACCTGATGACATGATGGCCCGAAGCCAGATGTGATCATGGGTAGTAGGGTTTGGAAAGAGCATGCTGCTAGATAGGTAAGTGGAAAAACTGCAGTATCTGTGCTTGCCTGGCATGTGGACAGGCTTCAGCATGGGGTGACCACCCCAGGTGCACATTGTGGTAACCATGATGGGCAAGAAAGATGATGCTGCAGCGTGTAAGGTCTGTGGTGTCTCTCACCATGGAGACAAGCAGAGAATATTTCTTGTGTATGAGTTTGAAATGTGGTCCCTTCTCAGGTGTGATGTGGACACCAGGTGCCCTGCATAGCATTCAGAGTGCTCCCTGAAGCATCTGGCCACCTGTGTGTGCCCTGGCTTGTCAAGCTACAACAAGGAGAGCCCTTCCTGATCATGTTTTGGTTTTTTTTATTTTGGTGGCGTTGATAGCCTGGGATCCTCAGGTTCGTGGTGAAGTCAGTGTGCTCTGAAGGGTCACAAGCATAAATAAGGATTTCAGGATTATATTCAGTGCTTCAGGACTGCTCTGTCCTTCCTGGTGATGCTCAATTGCTAGGATGGAGCATAGTCACCACCTGCTTTCTCTTATTGTAACACAAATTCAATTCCTCTGGTCCATTTTTTAGTGGAAAATAATCTATAAAGAAATAGTAGGCTGGGCAAGATGTGGTCAGAAACTCTACCACTTTAGGAAGCTCACAGATCTGCTGTTCCCATTGAGTGCCTGGCTGTGTCATGGAGGAGTACCAGTAGGGTGTATAAATTGATAGCCATGGTGATCAGCTACATTCAGAAGGCTGAAAGATTTCATATGAGGCAATTTTTAAAAACTCTGCAATCATTCTATTATCTGTGTGGAAAAGAAACACCCTTTTCTCTTAGTTTATCAAAAGGTAGGCAAAACCAAAAAAAGCTTCTCCAGAAAATATTGATAGATCTTTTGTATCTGTCAGTCTTAATTTAAATTATTTCTGGTTAGTGATACTGGAAGGTTCCTGGCACTCCAGAGACTGAATTGTTTTGCCTTGCCGCTGTATGGCTTTTGCAGCTTCTGCTTAGGATACAGACATTCCTCATGCTTTGTGGGGAATATTTATTAGGAATGTCTTTTAAATAGAGTTTTGCAAATCTTACACAATCAGATCGTAAACTTCATCAAAAAATCCTGAAAACAGAAGCAAAATAAAAGGCAGCTTGAGAGACAAGTGCCAGCTTTTTCATGAGACAAACTGCTGAAACCTTGCCTTAATTTCTGTTGGCAAATGGTCTCCAACACTAATATCAATGTGTCATGTAAGCTGTAAATGAAAAACATATTCCTAAATTTGCTCTAAATTGTAAACATTTGGCTGTGTGGAATTCAAAAGGATTAATTTCACCAAGTGGTTTTAAAAAAATGCAGTTACACCATTTGTGGCTATTACAGTTTACGGTAAGTCTTTCTCCATTGCTGCCCCTTTGTGTCTCACGTTCCTCCTGGTCTCTCATGGGACAGATGTGTGGCTGAGGTGCTCTTCATGATGTGACATGGTGTGTGCTGCTGGGTGTGAGAGGATCTGTCTGCCTTTTCTGAAAGTACTCTGTGCTTTCTGATCTCCGTTACTTTTGTAATGATACTTGATAACTGTTTTGGTAACTGTGTGTGGTAAGTGATGGTCAGATCAAACCTTGAGGAGGAGCAGTGCTTCTTTTGAGCTGTTTTGGGTCTCTCTGAAGTCCAACTCAATCCTTTTTTAGTTCCTTCAGTGAGTGTCTTAGCTGCATACAGTGTCAATTGTTCTCACTAGCAGCTGGAATTTATTGTGATCGAGGGAATTCAGGCTCTGTTCACTTTTCATGTTCATGCTGTGTGCATGCAGACTGAGGAACCCGACTTGGGTACAATCACACTTTAGTAATTGATTCTTACTTAAAATAATGGCCTTTTTCACCATATGATGAGGGTGCTCTGAAAATTTAATTGTAATATTTATTACCAGTTCAAAGGTAGCACGATAGAGACTGAGTTCAGGACTTCTGAATGAGGTACTGAACGATGTTCTGCACTATCTTTGAATTATTTGTCAAGTCATGTATATGATGTGCTCTGTGATCAGAACCCCGACTGACCCAACAGGACGGTTCTTTCAAATCCCAGTTTAGCAAAGTTATTCTTTCCCCCTCCCTGTCTGTGGTGGAAAAGCTAGTATGGTCATAATTGCAAACCAGACTTGAGAAACACTTTCTCACTAATATTGTTGCTTAATTTCAGAGGTTGATTTTGTACTCTGAGAGGCAATTACTCTGTTGCTAACATGCATTTTGTGCAAACTGGTTTTGAATGACTTACAGTTTTTTTAAAGCTTAATGAACAGTGTTGATTCTGCAGAGATTTCTGACAACTGATTCTGGTGGGACTCAAAGAGAAAGAAAGGTAAGGCAGAAATTCAAGGTTTTACTGCTGTATCACTAAGCATCCTGAGACTGGGGAGAATGTCTGGGGTTATGCTGTTATACCTGTGCAGCATCATCACTAAGGGTTCCTGTCTTTTGTGGTTTGTTGTTTTGGTTTGGTCTGGGTTTTTTTCCTTTCATTTTTGTGTCAAAGAAGTATGGGGATTCAGAATTTGTCAAAATATAAATTGTTTGAATAGTTAATTACCCTAATTGCTAAATGTTTGAACCATAGTTTTACTCTGAAAAAGCTCTCTAGCATTTTTTCCTCCCACCTTGGCATATTAGCTTACTTTTAGTTCTTTTCTAAAGGTTGAGCTCCTGGATCTTTGACAAAATGACATCTTTTAAGGCCTTTAATAATTTCTGTGCCTTTTCAATGGCCTCCCCAGTTTATCAGTATCTTTGCTGAATTGTACATTCAGTACTGCATTTTGGCAGTGTCATATATAAAAGTAGTACAGCTTTCACATTTCTAGCTGATAACCTTCTTTACATGGTTCCCAAGATCTTCCTAGGAGTGAATTATTTTTTTTTAAATGTGTCCTTCTTCCAAGCTTAGAATTAACTATTTAGTAAATATGAACTATGTTCTTTGCTCTTATTCTATAATCACTATTGCAACTATTGAGTTTGTAATCCTATGCAAGAAAAATACCATGTTACTTTGACAAGAAAAATTTTCCATAGACCTATGTTGATTATCAATAAGTTTATTACCTTCCTTCAATTTGTTTTGTACATTGTTCTGTTATGCTTGCAACTTCTCTTGGAAGGGTAAATTGCTTTTGATGACTCAATTGCATTTTATTTTTTAATATTGTAATTTAGCTGTAGGTTAACAAGTTTCCATTATGATTATTTCTCTATTATTATCAATAGATTTGTTGATTTAGTACCAGCTACTGGTAAAGGCTGTTAAAATCTACATAGGTTTGCTGCTGACTTCAACTGGATATGAAAAGTTTAAGTGATGTTTGTGAAATCCCTGTGAGTGCTTAATTTGCATCCTGATTAAAATAAGAACAAAAAAGGTAATTTAATTTTTCTGTTATTTCCAAGTGTGTCACTATGCATTCCCTCAGAATATACTTTCCTAGCCCATTAAAAAAAGTTTCTGGAAAGGTCAGTCCTTTGTTTTCCTCTCAATGGATGTGATAAAAGATACTTTACTGTGTTTAGGTAATTGCATTGACTGGAAGCAGTGTTTGTTGGTTTAGAGTAAAATACCTGTGATTATCAGCACTGAGCAAACTGCCTTTCCACGGTCTGAATTTTTTTGTCACAAAAATACTTATAGAAAATGTATTGCTATATATATTTGTGAATACGTGTGTAGGAGGAAAATGATTAATTATTCTGGAGAGATATTCTATTACTCTAATGTTTTTCTTTCTTGGTGACATACCTTAGATTATCATGTCACTTATAAGAAATATATTTTACACACACATATACAAAGATACCTCATATGTACAGATCAATCATGTGCTATACGTAGCATCATCTTTTAAGTAAAATGGCTTGAACTAGGGAAAAAAAAAAAATATGAATTTATCTTCTAAATGTCAAGTATCTCCAAGCGACAGTAACTTTAACAATCAAATAACCTCTAGCCATTATGAGAGATTTCAAAAGAAAAATTGTATTTTTGATTTAGTCTTTGCAAAGAGGCTATGAAAGTCAAAGTGTAATTTCTGGATTTACTGTCAAAATGGAATTAGATCCTTATATGCTAACTAAGCACCAGAGTTTTTGCTTGTTTGATTTGCATATAGATTACTACCACATCTGTATATAATATGAAATGAATCCTTGACCTTTACAACTATTTCTTTATTTGGTTATGGTTTAACAGGTAGAATAGGATTTGTGTTTACAAAAGCAAAGCAATAGCCATATAAGTTGGTCTAAGTGATTATGTTTTTCTTTCTTGCTTTCTGTCCCTTACATTCTCAGACCTCTGTGGCTACAACACTATTATGGTCCTATGAATTGTTATATATAAGTACTAGTCAGAGTAAGACATATGAAGAGGGTAGTAAACAGGAAAATGCATGAACTGGAATGTGAATAGCAGGTATTCTCTATACTGTCATTTATAGGGCATCTCCTCCCTGATCAGCAGCTTTCCTGTTGATACAGTTCCCTTCATATGCCTCTCCAGGTGTTGTCCAGCTGCTCTGTCCTGTTTTTTACTTTCTCCTTGATAACTCATTTGGCATCATAACCTTCTGTAAAAGCAGCACTTAGAGATCAGAGGAAGGGCTACAGACCTTTTAGCTTGTGGCTCAAATACTTTCCTCAGCTAAGCAGTGAAATAAATTGAAATTTCCTTCTTGAGACAAGAAGTGATGCATAGATCTAGGAATGAAGATACGGAGAATGAAAATAGTAAAAAATACTACGTTTTTGGTAGGGCATCAGAGGATCTAACAAATGGCTGGAAAAGCATCAGCATACAAATTCACAGTCTTTAATACTTCAGTCATTACACAAGGAATAGGTTATTCAGCCCTTTTCTTTCAAGACAGTGGTTCTTCTTAAGAAATGTGGGTTTAGTCCAGAAACTGAATCAACAGGTGGTACTAAAACAATATGCTGTTAACATATGGAACATCTTAGCCAGCAAATAATAGTGCTCAACTTGTGCACACAAACTCTGTTTTATCAAAGCATTGAACTCATTTGCTTTCTTTGCAAGTATCTCCTACAGACATGAGGGGCTACCTTTGAAGTCTACAGCTATTTGTTTCTGTGGTTGTGTGAAATTTATATAGCATTTTTTAATGTGTTTTGCTAGTAAGATTGGAGTTGGGTGTGCTCACGTTTCCTCACTCAGTGGCTGGAAACAGGTTTTTTTTCAACAGACTTTCTGTATGGTGTGATCTTAAATGTAATTGTTTTCACTGGGACCTGCTAGTGGGTAAAACTGCATTAACAATGACAATTGTGTCATCTAAGTGCAGAAAGAGTTCCCTTGAAGAAAACCACAAACAAATCAAATTCTGCACTTTGGTTTGAAAGGCTTCACACACATTGCTCTGAGTGTCTTGTCAGCTGTATTAGCATGAGAAGCAGCAGGTTATTACCCGGTGTAGTAACTCCTCCATATGGGGACGCTTCTTTCCTCTTACAAAACATGCACAAAAGTCAGGTTTTCAAATCCCAGAGCACCAGTTATCAAATGCAAATCTGGTAGGAAATACTGATCCTGCTCATCGCCCTGTTTTCCTTTTGCCAGGGGTGCTGTGGCCAAGGAAGCCTGAAGTGCCATTTACCCATTGGGGTTTGTATCCCATCCCTCTGGTATCACTGCTCCCTGTGACACCCTGGACTGAGTCAGGGTCATGGCCTTCTGTTAGAGGGTTTTCACCTTGGAGGATGCTTTGGAATTGTAGACCAGCTTGTGATAGACAACTGTCCTACTGATAAACCTTTCACTTACTGTGTGTAACCAAAAGATACTCTATTTACATACTGTAGAGAGGCTTGGCTTGGCTATAACCTGATCCTCCCTCAATTCAAAATGTTGGACTCTTTTGATATTTTCCAGGCCATTGGACTTTACAGTTTGTGATTCATTGTTACTGTGATTCTTCTGTAATGGCCATTCCCTGTTTTTTTCAATTATATGATAATCAAATTTTCCTTTTAAATAATCTTCTGCTTTGAACAGAACTCACTTTGTCTCTAAAATTCTTCAAATGCTTAATTGCTTCCTATTTAGTTTTAGTTCTCTATTGTCCAAGTTGTATTATGAAGTAGTAGTAGATGAATAAAGGAGTGAGAGATACCTCACTGTATCAAATAGGGCATTAAAATGTGTTTTGTGAAAATATGGAACAATTTGCTTTGCACCAATATATTGATCAGTTGTTTAATGAAATGTGTTGTCTGATAATCTGAACAGAAACACTGAGGCACGTGGTTGGCTTATGGTATATTATTGAAAAGAACTCCTTTTTTAGTTTTTCTGTTTCTATTCAAATGTTTTAATGAAGAACCATGGAATCTGATTGTATTTACCATAAAATACCAATAAATTCATGTAAGCCAAAAACCGACCCCCTTATCAATTCACTGAAGTACTAGTTGTATGATAATAGATACATTTCTTTAAAAAAATAAAGTAACATAACAGTGGTGGAGAATATTTATCATGTGTCCTTATTGTGTTCCATTTACTTTATTTCAACCATCCCAAAGGAAATAAAATGCTGTCATCTAGTGTGATATACAGTGAGATGAAGGAGAAGAATAATCTTGTACTTTTATTAAAGATGACCTACAAGGAGATATTTCTTCTAAATTGGGCATCTGCCCTTTTTTGAGATGTAAAAGGTCATTTGAAAAAAGGAAACAAACAATTTTTTTCTCTTGATCTTCTTCCCTTCTTTCTTCAAAGAAACAAACCCACTTAAAATCTAGCTTTTTTAGTAGCTGATTATTTAAATTCTTTTTATTTAATTCTTTTTATTCAGTGTTGTTTACCTCATATCAAATCTCCTTTTTCTTGCTGAAGAATCTATTGGGGAGGATATAAATGTACAGGAAGAGTTGCAAATGTACGGGATGTATTCATCCCCTAAAGTAAAACCCTTCCTGATGACATATTGAAGGTTGGCCTAAATATCAAAGATGTGAGATTTGCTTTAGAAGAACAAAATTAAAGCATTCATGTCCAAAGGGCACAACAGATTGTAGGCCCTTGGTTGCATGTTATCAAATGTACCATAGTGAGAGTTCTGGGACTCTGAATCGTGGTAGAGATAACTTAATACATAATCTTAAAGATTTTCCCTTTAGAAAGCAGTTCAGTTAGAGCAAAACCATTTCTTTTCTGACTGTAAATGTGGTACTTGATGTGGCACCCATTCAACCTTCCTTTCACAGAGACAGCCTTGGTGGCGACAGTAAAATTATAATTGTCTCTCTGATTATTATTACTCTTATAATGAATCACACTTTCCATTTGGTCTGTCAAATTTATATAGTAGTCAATGAAGTTATGCTGAGAGAAAAGAAGAAAAAATGAGCTTGACGTAGTATTTCTATAATAGTGATATGCATATTTTCAGAGCAAAGAAGTAAGGAAATTCTGATGTATCTCCACTTCCTAAAGGGACAGCTATTTCTACATATCATTGAAGGGACAAAAAGCTTTTGGTTTTGTTGCCATGTGTTTCAGCATCACCTCTGTTTTTACTTGAAAGAATTCTCCCAATGGCTTGAGAGATAGTAATCCATCCAAAGGCATTATCGATGCATTTCTGCCTGTGTCAGGTGGCCAATTTGATTGCAGAGGAAACTTCCTAGAAATTAGCCAAGGAATAAATTTGTTTTATTGCACTTCACTCCAGTAAGCTGCTCATCTGTAAGTGGAAATCACGAAATGTGAAGCTGCAGAGAAACAGCAAGATTGAGCTGAATATGATACTGTAACGAAGCTGCCAAGTCTAGTTAAAGAGATTAATATAAATACATTTCCAGTGTTAATGAAAAATGATTGCTGGAGCTTTTAATTTATGTGTGCACAGCCTTTGCTTTGGTACATAGTTAGAGGGTTTCTTTTGTCTTTTTCTTTTCAAAAGAATTGTTAAATCATACATTACAATGTATTTTCTGGGTGAGCTTGCTGATCTTTAGCCTGTACTTATCCATAATCATTCTTTGATCTTCATTTCTTTCTTGGTATAAGAGAATGTATTTCTCTTTGGTGGTTTGCCAGAACATCACTGCTAATGGATTTCTGGTGTGCTAGAAATTTTACAATAGGAACAGAGATAATAATGTTCCAATGGCCTGCAAATTTGTAATGTCCTACCACTTGAATTAGGCAGCTACACTGTACTCATGTTTTGCTCTTCTCTTTGCCTGTCTCCTAGACAGACTGTGGGAATTCAGAAGATGCAATTCATCGCTTCTTATTGAATGTGTTTGTTTTCCATATTTGGTGGTAATTTTGCAGCTGAGAAGATGAAAGACCGGGAGCTGATACTTCTCAATTTCTGCCATTCCCTTGATGACCAGGTTCTTGCATGTGTTTATAGGAGTTTTGAGCTGTGAAGGTCATTTGAGTTCACCTTCATTCCAATCCTGCTCTGTCTGGACAGCAGAAATGCAGTACTTTAGGCCTAAGCATACAGATTTGCTGGCTGATGCCATTTCTGCCCTTTAAATCCAGATTTCATTGAGCTACTGGTGCATTTCTTTGTAAGTTACCTGTTAGCTTTTTTAATATAAATGTTTGTCTTTGTAAACTTACCCAGGTTCTTACTCCTGGATGGACTCATTGTTGAAATGCAGTAATAAGAGTTCGTCATTAACTGCTTGAAAAGTTTATTTTCCTTTCCTCCTTCCTCAAAATTTCTTATAAGCATCCAATAAACTGAGGTTTTCATGTAAGTACAAACAAGGGAGAAACTTCACTGAATGTCCTGTTAAGCTGCAGTCTGGGTTAGATTTCAGGGGTATCAAGCACTTGCTGCTTCTATTGACTTTTTGGACTTTGTACAGAAAATGATCTTCAATCAAAGGAAAAAAAATAAAGCAAAATTTAGATAGTATATTAGTATATATTTATCTTTGTATTGTTGTGATAGCCTTCACGTCAGTGCTTGGTGTAAAGCCAATGGATTAGACCAGTATAGTTCCAGTTCCACTATTAGGTAATTGTATAATTCGGTTGGAATGGGTAGAGGCTGTCAGACACTCCAAAGAAACGTGTTATTTGACAGTTCTTCACAATTAGCACAATGAATTGTATTACTAACTTTAGTAGCTTCCTCTGTGCTTTCTTTTTAATAAACCTATGTATACACACACACACACAGACACACACACAGAGGCACATATATTCACGCACATAAACACAGAGGGGTATTTCTGCCTGCCTTCTCTCTTCAGAGTTAGGTCTGCATTTAAGACTGTTAAGTAATTAATGCATGACTCCTGTTCCTAATAGCAGCATAGAAAGGCTGTTACTTACAGTAGAATTGTCTAGACATTGTCTGAGTGTGCAGACAGTAGAGCAAGGTAGGTAGTGCAAATTCTGGACTTGGCTTTTCATATGGGAGATGTACTTGAGCACCAGCCTTCTAGCAGGATTATTTCAAATTTCCAGCTTTCCATTTCTGTCCTACACTCCATCCTAAGTAAATAGATTAAACCAGAGGCACTTTGGCACTTCAGAGGAGTGAGATCTTTACTATTATTTCTTTTGCAGATAGATTCTAAAGGGTAATTGTTTGTTTGTTTGTTTTTAAAATCAAGTACTCTGCTGTTATTTTGGTTTCAGGTTTTGCACCTTGATAATCATGCAGATAATTCCTGAGAGCAGCTCTCAATTTCTCACAAAATGAACATGAGAAAGGCAAGGCTGTTACTGCTTGGTCCTTGCAAAGCCTATCATAAGAATGGGTTTGCCTTTTAAGCACATTAGTTCAGCACAGTATGTTTCAGACTTTTTTTATTCTCTCTGAATCTCTTTCTGTTATGGAGAAATTAAAGCAGCAACATGCAGACAACATGCTGCTGCTTTACTGTAATGGCAGGAATAAGAAAAGTGTTCAAGCTGACCTTCAACAAGGAAAAAATGTGGATATTTTCAGTATTTTTGTTATATTGAAAGCTGTTTTCAGAATTGTCTGCAGGTCACTGTAAATGAATGTGGACATAATCCCTTCACCCCATGTTGCTGATAACATTAGCTCCTTTCTACTCATACTGGGAAAAGGAAGACCATCATGGTGCTAACTAATTGACTGTGGGACTTGAAGGGATGGCTGGAGAATGAACAAGTCATGAGTTGTTCTCTCTACTGTTAGCCCACTAGTCCTTCAATATTTCTAGGCAGAAATCCACATGGGATTCAGACAAAAATACATAAAAAGATGTATTAATACTCTTGTGTCAGCTGTTTCACCCCAGCAGAAAAGGAAGATGGTAATGGAATTCCACAAGGGCTGTGCCAAACTATATCATGCTCCTGCACTTGGATAATGGCTTGCCTTTCTGGTTTTTTTTTTTTTTTTCTCCAAACCTAGTAGCTAGTTTTCAGTTATGCATTTCACATTATCTCTATTTAGACTTTTATATAGCACAAAATAAATGTTATATGTCAAATTTTGCTCTTGGGTGAACATTAGTAGTTCTGGTTGATTTCA
>NW_008649842.1:31403-41445 GCF_000695815.1 Acanthisitta chloris
AAGAACTTGTCCTTCGACCAAAACCCCCTTTTGGTGTATCCTATATTCCAGGAATGTGCATCTCTCTGTCTTCAAAGTACAGCCATTACTAGAATTGTTAACAAGTCTCTTTCAGTCATGCTTGGAAAGCCAAACAGAAGGAGGTGAATACTGACTGTATGGGAATAAGAGGCCAATGTTTGAGTACCTTTGAGATCCCAGACTGTGAAATCCATTGCCACCTAACCAAAACATTTAGAATTTTGTAAGTCTGTGTGGACAATTAACATCCTACCCAGAGTAGAGTGATCTTAAACACCAGCTGTCTGTAGAAACTGCTATAAATATGTTTGCTGCGACACTGTGTTTTGTATAATTTTTAAGCTGTATTTTTATGCATTGTTAATGTATTGTAACTATGCAGTCATATTTTCCCTGGGGTTTCTGAATGTAGCTAACAATCTCTGCTGTGGATTACTGTTGTTACTTAAGGGAAGAGTCAGAACACCAGTCTGGGGAAGGCACCTCTCAGCTGTCAGCAGCAGAGCCAACAGAGGAACATATAAGAAATAAGAATTGTTTCCCCTCCTCTTAGACCATATGGCAACCAAAATCTTCCAATTCACTACAAAGGAGCCATGAGACAAAGGAATTTAAATTGCCAGGAAAAGAGTAAGTCAGATCAGGGAATAATCAATATATAGAGAAACCACCTGGAGACACTAAAAGACTGGAACTATGTTAGGCATTTCCCAACAGATTCTGATAACGTTTTTATGCTGTTATAAATGGGTAAAGTGGGATTGCCTGCTTGCTGGTAAACTGGGGATGCAGTGGTCAGTAAGCTGAAGCTGGAATAAAAAACGCTTCAGTGTTTCCCCATTACTGAGAGGGAGAATTCCTAGTGCCTGATGTAGGACTTGGACCAAATATGCCACCCTGACTGGGGGCCCAGAGTTGTTGGCGGCAGAATTTGCCTTTCAGGCACGATGGTTGTTGAGCATGTATAGCAAATCAAAAGCTTTCCAAAAGCCCAGTGTTTAGAGCATGGACATAGGATGTGAGAAACCTGATTTGAATGGTTTTTTCACCAACTCAGCCTAAGTAGGAATTTTTAAAACAGGTCTGCTACCTGTCTTGTTTCCTTGGGTGTCTTCAGGCACGAGTTGAGCATGTATAGCAAATCAAAAGCTTTCCAAAAGCCCAGTGTTTAGAGCATGGACATAGGATGTGAGAAACCTGATTTGAATGGTTTTTTCACCAACTCAGCCTAAGTAGGAATTTTTAAAACAGGTCTGCTACCTGTCTTGTTTCCTTGGGTGTCTGTTATTGTGTGAGAGTTGATACTGGGTAGATGCTGAACTGAGATAGAGAAATCTGTGCTAACTGTTTAGCAATTAAGCTGGTGTCAACATCAGTCTGAAGAACAACAAGTATTTGCTGGTTTAGTGACTATGGAAAGTTGCATTAAATTAGAGGGTGGGAACGCCTGTTCATGAATTGCTGGTTTTTTTCTTGCTTTGCTTTTCCTTACAGATACATCAGATCTGTGTTGAAAGGATTGTTATTTAAACCGTGACCCTGTTTAGTAAGTGGCAAATAAATTGTCCTATTCCAAATTTGTATAATAAATGGATAATGAGATTATTTTAATATAATACCAGGGCTAGTTTTAGTGCTGTGCATGATTGCCACAGTTTGTACTTTCATTCTATAACCATCAGTGAGAAATTGAGTATTACCTGTTAACAAGTGCTTTCAAACAGAGTTTGTTTTTCTGGCAAGGATTCATAGAAGCCCTGTGTCTTTAAAGTAAGGTTGAGTAGTCTTGTCTAGCCCTCTTTGTATAAAGGTAGTTTTCTCCCTTCATACAAATTTAATGTCTTCAGTGTTATTGAAGATTTTTACTGTAAAATGTTTTTTAAAGTTTTTTTTTTTTACAATTTTTAAAAGTTTTGTAAAGACAAAAAAGATGTTAAACCCAAAGTTTAAATACGAAAACACAGCATTAAAATAATACCAACTCCCCCAAAGTCTCAGGTTGAACATCTAGTAAGAAACCAAGAAAGTTTTACCAACTTTTGAAAAATGTCATCATTGCTTTTCAGTCAATGTCCAGTTCTGGATGAACAGGATCTTATAATTTTCAGCTGACTCTTCTGTTGTCCTTTAAGGAGGTTTGGCTGCCCAAATATCGCACAGCTTTTGATCTCTTTCAGCATCAGTGCACTTGTGCTACAGAGGAGGCAGATGATGCTGCTGTGTTGATATTGTCATCTTCCTTCTCACTCTGGTGTTGCTAGAGCTGAAAAAGCTTAGAAAATGGTTGCTTGCTTTGTCTGTCCTTGCTGTAACTTGGTGCAAGCATTTACCTTTGGCCGCTATCGCTTCTTCCATTGCATCCTTCCTATACCTCTGTTGCTCCCACTGATCAAATTTGTCATGATTCAATATGATTTTGTTTTGGTTTTTTTTTTAAAGAGAGAGAGAGATTCCATACATGTTGCTCTCCAGGTATCAGGCTGAGCCTGGCTGTGTGCTTTTAACCCAAACACTGTATTCTGCTTGTCAACAGTCATATTCAACACTTTGAACAGCATAGCTGGAAAAGTGTTAACTTTCGGTGTCACACTGTCTTTGTGATAGATTTTTCTTTGGTTCCATGATACTGAATATGAGGAACTCTGGAATTAGTCACTTTCCAGCCATAGGGAGAATACTTGATGCAGGAAAGTATCCCCTTTATCAGGTGCCCCTTTGAACTCTTCCAGTGTGAGTACTGCAGTTACTAGGCTTGACATCGAGAGCAGCATGACATTGCTCTTGCAGTCTCACAAGTAACTTTTTTCAACAATGCTGCTCCTCCTCCTTCCCTTGGGACTTGCCTGACTGTCATTTTAGTTCATGTGCTGCATTGTCTCTTCTCACATATGGTTGTCTTTGCTAAGGACATCAGGTCCAGGACATTCACATCCCTCATCTTCTTTATTGCACATTAATTTCAAATTGCATTGTCACTTGAAAAAAAATGAACTTTCTCCATGCTAGAGGCATAGGGATCTGAGTAAGCAAAGGAGTGTTTTGCCTTGCCCTAAACCTTTGCTTAAAGCTTTAATGTGGTTCTCTTAATTTTTAAAATTGCCTTTTTTTCTTGTTTTTTTTTAATGTGTTATTCGTTTTCCTGGCATTATCTTGCAGAGCTATTCCTCCAGCCTTGTCTTTTCCCTTTCACTGACTTTCTTCTCTGCTTTTTTTCCCCCATTTAAATCTTCTCTCTTTCACCAATAACCAAGTGTCATTTATGAATTTGCATTTAGTTATAGTTTTGGAGTATTTTTGTACATGTATTTACAGTGTTGTTGTAGTGTATTTAATAGTACTGTTTTCTCTAGCTCCTCTAAACAAGAATAATATTTTTTCCTGTCTCTTAGAACTGTGCAGCTTTTAATGTTGCTTTTTGGGTATCATCTCCACTGCAGAGATCTTATCAGCAGTACTGTCCTTCAGCAACCCAATATCAATTTGCAGGTACCGTGTGGTGTCTGCTGCACTGTGGGGCTACTGTGCTCTGTACAGACCTTGGTCTTTTTGTTAAAATACTGCAGAACATATTTCTGTATTCAAAAATGGGAGATTTCAAGGTGACCATGTAGGTATATTTATACACAAACATTGTTTTTTCTATTCTGTTTTGTCCTTAGCCACTGTTAAGTTTAGAAGCACCATGGTGTTTTCACTGCGTGCTCTTGCACTGACTTTTGCTGCTTTCCATAACTTGGGGGGTGCCTCTATAACAAGTGGGTGACTTTAAATAGCAATACACCTATTACTTCAAGCTGGCAGCCTCCATACTTGCAAACTAGTCTAAGGAAAGGACTCTCTAAGGCTCTCCTCAGTGCATAAACATCAAGTTGTTACCTTAGCAGCAGCTCCAGCACTTTAATCCTCATGACCCTCTTGAATTGTCCCAAGGTTTTTGTCAGGAGCTTGATGGTGATGGTGGGGGTTTCTTCCTCAGAAGTCATTGGTTCATTTGGGGTTATTTTTATACGTTTTCAAACTGTTAAAACACTCTTGTTGTTATCCACAGGTTTATTTATAAAGTGATATCTTTGCTTTGTTGTACTTTTGTCATATAGAGTATTGCCCATAGAGGTTCTACCTATTACTTTATACCTGAGAGAAAGGGTACCTATCCCACATTGAATTTTGAGGTGTGTGAACAACGTGCTGGATTTTAATCAGTGTAATCCTTCCTCTCCCCTCTTTCCTTTCCCCTCTCCTCCCCTTTTTCTTTTCTCCTTTTTGGGGAATAAACATTCACAGACACCATAGTGTCAAAGATCAGTTTGCAGCTAAACTCCAGAAAAATGTTTTGGACTAAAATCAATATTTGTATGCTTAAGATAGTTTCTCTTGCCATGTGAAACAGTCTTCTAGTTCTAATGTGTACATAGTTTTTACATGAGGATTGCTCGCTCTTTGTTGTGGAGCTCAGTGCCTCTACTTCTATAAACAGAAGATTGTTAAGTACTTCCAGGTCTGTCTTCTTTTGGATTTCAATTTACAGGTGAAATAAAGAGTCAGGATCATTGTTGATTTCAAGTTGGCCTCAGATACTTCTAATTCCTTCCTGATACCCCAGGATGTTCATATTCTGGTCCCATTTATCCATTTTGCCTCAAGTGCTTGAGAAAGGCTTGGTGCTTGCCCCAGGTAGGTGTATAATGTACAGTTAGTGTGTGCAAGAGCTTCTTCTGTGTTTGAGCAGCCTTGGTAGCCCACCCAGCCTGCATGTCTAGTGGTTGTTTGCAGTTGAAGGGAGAGCAAAGGTGAGCCAGTAGCTAGAAACATCCTTGGGAATGGGCAGTCCCCTGGTCTCTACCACTGCTTCACTCATAGTCTTGGGCAAATCACTTCATCCCACTGTAACTCAGACTGTGTCTGTCAAGCAGGATAATAGACAACCTATAACTTGAAAGGGTATTGTGGGCTTTAACATATTAAACAGTATAAGCTGCTCATCTAATAGGTGAACTCAGAACATAGGGATTGAACGCAGAACTTCAAAACACAAAGGCTTTAACTATATATATGTATATCCCTGGACCTAGTGTGGTAGTAATTTGCTGTCTGAGTGGTGCAGAGAGACTTGTAATACGCACTCTCAGGAATGAGCTATTCTCAGATACTTTGATGGTGAAAATGGGTGGGCATATGTCAAAGACAGCTACTAAACTGAAATGAAAACGGGAGAAAGCTGTGATGTCTTGCATGCTGAAACAATCGTCAATAGAAGTACTGTGGCTTTCAGCTCACTGCTTTTTCCATCTTCCCTTGGTGGGTTAGAGCTATTTTTAAACTCAGTATCTTTTAAATAATGCATAAGTTAACAATAGAGACTTATAGTACTGAAAAAAACCACACGAATGGGCTTAAAAAACCCCAGAAAAATCCTACCCAGACTGCTTCCAGGAGGGTCTCTGTGAGGAACAGAGCACATTTGTCTGTTCAGTTTCCAGACATCTTTTGCAAAATTCCTTTTTTTAGAGCAAATCTCCTGTCTTTGAACTGAGATTTTTCATTTACAAAGTGCCTTCCCAATCAAAACAACAGAATAAACACTCTGCTGAGAGATGTACATAATTTTGTAGGGCTGTGTGTTTTGATGTAGCACAGCCCAGTCTGGCTGTACAAGTACCTTAGCACCTTTGTATGTCAGGAGGAGTGTGAGGAAAAACCTTTTTCTCTGGGAATAGTATGCATGAATGGTTCAGCTGAGCTGTGCCACTGCAACTAATCTTGTTTCTCCAAGCAGCGCCAGATCTGTGGTCCATGTGCTCCATGGCTATCCCAAGCACAGGCAGCTAAGCCACCACAGCACATGTATTTGTGTGAACATGTAAGACCTGAAGCACTAAATGGCTGGCCCAGGACAGATGGCTAGCAGGGTGGTTACATCCATGGGGCTTTTGCAGCCTGTTTCCAGTGGCCAGTCTTTGTCTCTGTAGCTGGCACATGCCCATGGAGAAGGATCAAGGGAAAGTGGTGGCTGGGAACATTGTCATCACCAGACCAATTTATCTGGCCCTGATTGCTCTGAGAAAAAAGAGGTTGCAGGGACTGAGCTGCTGGGCAGATTAATTATCCTGGCAGCTCACAGATTTGTAACCTCTGCGGTCATGAGGACAGTGTGAGCCACAGGAGCCTCCGTGCGTGAACCGTGCCAGCAGGCAGAGACTGCAGAACTGATTTTGGTTCTTCTTATGTGCCACCTCAAAGAATTGCTGGGCCTGAGCTGGAGGGTTGCAGCTACTCTGCTCTGCTCAGCAGTCGCTCAGGCAGTGAAGTTGGAGATGGAGCAGGACCGTGAAATTAAGAGTGTACCCAGGGGATTTGGGTCTGCTGCATTTTTCATGTCATCCAGATCTAGTTTTGCTAATGAGACCTCTAAATGAAGGAAAGGGAGAATGTCTGTTTCCAGTAGTCCCTGTTTGCCTTTATTTCCTAAAAAGTGAACTCTAATGATCTTAAGGGGAAAAGCAGGAGAAGTAGAGTATTTAGGGATCCAGTATCAATCATGTAATTTTATTCCCTTTCACTGGTGTCAAATGCTTTTATACCATCATGTAGACAGTAATAAATATTCATGTGGGTGGAAAGATGGCACTTTTTTTCCCCCCTGAAGTACATTTGGAAATAATTTGCACTCTGGTTGTCTGAAAAATTGCAGTTCTGTGCTGGTTTTCTGATACATTATTTTAATACTTTGAGAGATATTTTGGGTGAGATGGTTAGTGAATTGGAACTGTCTAACTGTAAAAATTCTTTTTTTATTTCTTTCTTTAAATTTCCAAGAATTTGTAATAAAGAAGATTTTACTATTGATTGTCTTTGGAAGAGAAAGCTTCCTAATGAATGTCGGTTCTTAAGACATTACTGTCTTAATATTAAGGAAATAAAAGGTGTACCAGTATGTTAACCATACACCAGTAGTTGATGTAAGAGATAAAAAAAATCATCAGCCTGATACCAACACAGGAAGTGCTTTTAAGAATATTTTTAATTCCTTTTTGTGTCACTGACAGTGGTGAACATTTGTGATATCTGTTTAATTTAGAAAAATTAAGCAGAAAGTGATGTGTGTAGTACATGTAGCTTTCCAGGGTATTGCTCATGGTTTTGTGTCAAGGGGAGAACTCTTAGTGTTTCAGGATGAATCTCTGTGGAGAGCTGGAGAGCATACTCTTTTGGTTATCTAGTATCAATAGGGAATAAGGGCTCTAGTTAAAAATCCATGTGTCAATTACAGAGCCCTTTGTAGAGGTTGTGAAGAAGGTATCAATTTGACTTTATCTTGAAAAATATGCAGTACTCTGGTTTTGTAGCATTACACATATGCTTCTCCCTTGAGTATACCCATATATCCTACTGTGTGTGCATGGGCACTTCAAACAGTTGGTGTGGATGGGTTTTGCCCTTTACAGTCTCACTGGGTGCACATGTGTCCTGTCTTTCCTCACATTGCATGCCTAGAGACATGAAAGGTGGTGAGTGCTTCCTGCTGTTCCTCTCATCCAGCTTTGGCCAAGGACCATATTTTAGCATGCCCAGATGGTCTGCAGCTGTTCTCAGAACCACTACTTTTCCTCCACCTCGCCTTCCCCTTTTTTTCTCATGTTGGATTCTTTCAAGAAATTGCACTGTCCTTTCCACCCTCTTGAAGCCTGTTGTTACAGGTGAAGTGATGCACAACAGCCTTCTGGCCTTTGCTCTGTGGCCTGTATACAGAACTGACAGTCCACTTTGGCTCTTTCAGGTTGGCTTCAAGCGGAGCACTAGGAGTTGTTTAGGTGAACCGTGTCTTCAGGTTGTATGTTACTTGTAATATTTTATTCACTTTCATACCTAGAAAGTTGCTTTTTAGACCAAACTCAAAGTTAACCTTGGAGGTACAGATCCACCTCACAGTGCTGGCCAGCTTTGATCAGGTCATGGTAGAAATCTTCTTCCACTTGTAAGATAAATGTTTTAAAGTATCAGCAATTTCAATTAAAATTCTGTCTAGTGTTTGGAGTTGTTTGAACTGTGTTGTGAAATTCTACAGTAGGCTTGCCAGTGAAAACCTGTGTTCTTATCAAAACTGAAATAAATAATTGCTGTAAAGAGAAGATGATTTTCTACTAGGAAAACAATGTGCATGTTTGCCAAAATCTTATCTAATTTAACAGTTTTTCTGACAAAACCAACAATAATGAAGTTTGCCTTTCTTTTGGCGATAGTTTATTTTTTTTCTTTATGGTTGAGAACCAGTAACAGTGGGAGGAAAGGCAAACATAAACATTCTTTAAAAATATTGGTAAAGCTTTTCAAGTCTTGACTTAAATAAATCAACAAAATTTACAGCATTTTCTTATTTTTTACAATTTTGATTTAACAAAGTAGTTTACATTTGTGCTTATTATTTTTTGGTTGTATTCTTTCTCTGCAAGCTTTCTTTTTTTTTCTCCCTGGATGAAATGTTGCATTCTGTGTTTCATTCACTATTTAGTATGTCATTACCCAGTCACTGATTTCTCTTCAGTCACTATGTAGGGTTCTTTGCTGCACAACTCTGGAAAAATGGAATTTGTGACAAGAGTGTTATTGTGCTTTTGGAAATGATGTTTTGCAAGTCTGGGATAGTAACTCATGATTTTTTTTCCATGCCCTTTCATAAACCCATATCAACAGTACTGCTAAAATACGTATTTGTGTCCTGAATAAACTGCTGGGGCTCAAGTGGCCAAGTAGCAAAGAATATTGCTTATTTTGAATTGTTTTCCAGTGCATTACAACAAGTTGCTCATCCAGGAAAGATGAGTAAGATTCTATTTTGGTGAGTTTCTCTTATTTAAGTATCTTTGAAGATTAAAAAAAGAATTGCTTGGGGGAGAAAACCGATTTGGAAATAAATGTTAATACGCACTTTCTCATTAGACAAATGGGTCTGGTATTTGTGTGTTGAAATACCACTAGTGAACGGAAGCTCCTGATTAAATTGATAAAAGTGTAAAGCATGTGTGCTATTTATGGTCCATTTATGGCATGACAGAGATGGTAACCAAGTAGAACTTTCTGAGCTTTCACTGCATGGTACTTCCTCTGTTTTAAAATACACTGGAAAACAAAATGAAAGGATTTCAGGGGTACAAAAATATGATACTGCACAGAACTATATTGATATACTGTGGGCAAAAGCCTTTAAATGCTTGGACTTTGTTTAGCTAGTAGGGAGGGAGAATGCTGATCAGACTGCCTAGGGGGCTTCCTTTGGCTTCAGGGCATACCCGGGAGGAGCTTGAAATGGGGCCACCTCTGGGACACCAAGTGGACTCGTTCTCTGCACCTTCCTTTTCAATTTTAGTTTATTTGCAGTTCTACATCTCTTGTCACCTTTCTGAGGTAATGGTGTGATAGTATACATAATACTATATTATTATAGTATAGCTGGAATGTAAATAATACATGAAAAATACATAAATATAGATAATAGCTGCACAGTATAAATAATAGTTCTTTCACTATCATTTCTGTTGAGCTTGCTCTGCAAGAAGCAATTCCTGTGCTCTGCTTGCACTCCAGTGCTGTGGAGTAGCAAATATAAGTCTACATTTTCTGAATAAATGTCACCTTCTGTTTAGTTTTCTGTGAATGAAGCTAGTGCACATACATGGATTCAGGCTGGCATACCCCAGGATGCTTACAGACCCATTCTTGTAATCTGGAATTAAGCTGGCATGAGTGTTGCCCCATTTCAGAGGGCTTGGGTCTTTCAGAGGCTGAGTGTCCTTGACTCCCATTTAAGTGGAAATTGGGCAGCTTCACTTTGTGCATGCTTAGATTGTGTGGACTGAAGTATGAACTTCACATCTCAGAACAATATCGTCACCCCATGTATAAAGAAAATTTCTCCAGCAGCTCACAATACCTAGAATAGCACTACTTCATCTCCTGCTTCTCAGTTACCTCATTCTAAGATGAGAATATTTCCTCTCTTCACTTTGTCCTTAATGTGTGCTTC
>NW_008649843.1:0-58157 GCF_000695815.1 Acanthisitta chloris
ACCTGGTTGATTCTATGATTCTATTCCACTGTTTGGCCTTGCTCAAGCCAGATGCAAGATAAGTGAGGGGCCCAGCTCATGTTTTTCTCAACCAGCCATACCAATTCTTCACCAGCTTTAGCTAGCTCTGTAGCAAATCCAAATATTTACCACAGGAGCTCCAGAAGACAGACCTGTACTTGCTCTGTCTGAGAGGCACCTTTTGTGTTGCACACGTTGCTCAGTTTGCCAAATGCTGTCTAGATGTGCCTGGATAAACCAGAATTATCACAAGCTGTGGATATGAAAAGCTGGGCAGCAAATCTAAATGAAGAAATCACCTTGGATTCCAAAGGGTCATGACACATATAGATTAAAAAGGTCAGAGGGCTATGCAAGTAAATACTCAGCATAAAATTCCTATTTTGAAAAAATTTAGGTCAATAATTTATTCAACATGGATATTATGCTGTTTATATTCTAGTAAAGAAATCAAAGGAAAAAAAATCTGATATTCTAACTGGCCAGTTTTCTATATTTTTCAAGTGGAACACATATTACCCATTAAACAGGCTCAGAAATGATTGATGCTGAAAAGTTAACACCATGGCATTAAAGACATCTTTTCCAAAAAAACTGGCATGTAATTGCATGAGAATAACATTCTCGTTTAAAAATATTTGCACTTCTGTTTGTTTAAAGCTTTTTTGTGACATTGTTTCTTGTAAACATAAACAATAAGATCTACAGAAACAAACTACTTGTTGTTTCAGTGTATTTGCACAAAGAAATGACACCACAGGGAACAACTTAAGTTAGTATGTTTGTGAATTAAAATGTGCATAACTCAAGGCCACATTTTGAAAAATATGATCTTCTCTTTTGCAGCTTTAAAAAGAAGAGATAAAATCATGGAAATTGATAAACACTACATTGATTCAATTACAGAGGCAGCAACTGTCTTTTCACTCAGCTATGTAATTACCATACTATGGTGGTTTTCTGGGAAGTTATTTAAAATGTCTCACGTTAAATTGAGGGAAAACTGCCACCTCCTATAGATCTGAATTAAATCCTATCCATGAAGAAAGTGCATCTATGGTCAAAGGAGCATGAGGCTTTGCCTACGAAGAAAACTTCTCCCTTACAGTCTGCTCTTCTACTGTGTGTTTGTATTGCAGAACATGGTAGTGACAAAAGCTAATTAATCAATTCACCGGATTTTGCAGGGCCTCTATTCTGAGCAACTCTTGCTTAGTGTTGTTTTGGTCCATTATTTGTAATGCAAATACTTGCAACTTAAGAGCAGTGGGAAGCTGTACAAAATCTCCCAACATGTGAGAAATTAGCAAGTTACTTTGTCATTCTATATGCAGCACACTGTCAGATTTACATTCCTAATTTTCTACTTCAATATAAAAAGCATACTTATGATCTTTGAAAAAAAGAAAATAAAACATTTAAAGAGAAAACCAGAGGCACCTCACATTTGTTTTGAACTACATTTTATATTAAATCATTTTCAGAAGATAAAAGGTGTGGCAAATCTGCATGATTTATGCAACACAGATGCTGACTTTGCACCATGGCACTCAAATCCTCTCTCAGGACATGGTGCAAGGACTGGTCTTTGAAAGACAAAGACCCAGCTTTGGCTGAACAGCATTATTGGTTTGGGTCTACACAAAGAAAAATCATTTCTCAATTCATTTTCAAGTAACTCAGGCCAACAGTCTTTCAAAGTCACATGCTATATAAATCTTCACAAGTTACTGTGAATTTCTCCAGAAAACAGAGATGCAATTTCTCTTCAGGAAAAGTCATTTATGCACCTAGAAGATGCAAAGAAAGTTACCTTTTGAGATGCACATGTTACCCACCCACTATTTTTATAGACACAGGCATTATCTGACCTATGTCATCTTAAATCTTAAACCACTTAATTTTCAATGCCTTTCCACACTTTTCAATGTAATATGCTTTCTGATGTTGGTAATGAAATTGCATTCAAGACCCAATTCAAAATCCTTGTCTCTTTTCTTATTTTACTTTAGGAATAATTGTATCATAATTTTGAAGTACAGATTCAGGGTAATTTTAGGGCTAGGAACTAGCACCATCTCATTCTGTGGTTTCTGAGGTTTGGAAACTTCTGTGCAAAGTGCCTGAACTCATTAAAGAACATCGAGTAGGTGTGTCATAGCTATCAGTAGGAGCACAGAGGTTCAAATGAGTGATTCTGATGTGGTATCATAAGAAAAATACTCCTTGACAGAATAGCCAAAACATCTGTGAAAGAATGAGGTTTATAATACGGTGAGAGACAAAACCCCTATCAAAAAGAGCAGAAGATTATTCTACTGTATGCTGACTATTCCCGTGAAAAGTTGGGGGTTTGTGTGTTGTTCTTCATAATTTTTCAAGTCAAACTCAGTCAAAGAGGTGAACTGCAGTAAAGAGGGCAACTTTTCATGTATTTGGGAGGGAAAATATCAGAACAAAGTTATTCTGGTCTGCCACCAGAATTATCTTCACTCTGTGGATACAAACATGAATTTACAGCACTGTGTGATACACAGCCTCTGGATATCCTCAAAGAATCTTAGAATCTTAGAATAAAGAGACTTATCTTTCTGAAATTGTTACATCACTCTTTCAGAGCCAAGTGCATTCAATAAAATGGAAATAACAGTTGCCAGTTATACTCAAGTCAATGTGAAGTATTTCTGACATGATTAGCTATCAGAAAAGTGTACCACCCAGACATGCCTAATCATCATGATTATCTTTCTCTTGTTTGACAGAATAGACAGTGAGGAAAGTGTCAAAACACTGAATCCCTTATTTAAATATTTCAGTACTGTGTCTCAATAATTTCAGTCAACATCACCAAACATATAAAGATTCTATTGTTCATAGAGACTTAATATTTAGGACACTTAATAATTAAGACCACTTAATTATGCTTCCAAAAATAAGGTGAATTTTAAGGACAAAAAAATGCTAGGGATGTAGCTGGTGCAATTGCTGTTCTTCAGAGTTTTTACTCTGATATTTGGATGTCAGTGCAGAACTCAACAGTTAAAGCTGTCACATTTGCTGCCTGTTTTCTTCAAAATTTTCCCTAGAATGAAGGGAATTGTTAGTCAAGGTTTTCTTATACCAAAGCATATGAAAAAGACCTGGGGAAGGGGAACCTCAGAATGCTTATTTCCTGTTCAAATTGATTTTTGACAAATGATAGTGGACTTGTCAAATACTTAGGAGGGAAACAGTGTCTATGCAGACCCTGAAAGATTCAGAACCAGATTTCATTCTAAGACCAGGCCAGCTACTCTCAGGTGACTAATCAGTCAAGGGAGGTGATCCTCCCCTTGTACTCAGCCCTGGTGATGCCACATCTGGATTAGTGTCCAGTTCTGAGCTCCTCAGTACAAGAGAGACATGGAGCTCCTGGAGCAGCTCTGGTATAGGGCTACAAAGATGACTGAGGGAGTTGAGCATCTACCTCATGAGGAAAGGCTGAGGGAGCTGGGGCTGTTCAGCATCAAGAAGAGATGACTGAGAGGGACCTCATCAATGTATATGACTATCTGAAGGGAGGGTGTCAAGAGTTTGAAGCCAGGCTCTTCTCAGTGGTGCCAAGCAATAGGACAAGAGGCAATGGGCAGAATCTGATGCACAGGAAGTTCCACCTGAATAGGAGGATGAACCTCCTTACTCTGCAGGTGACTGTGCACTGGGACAGATTGCCCAGAGAGGTTGTGGAGTCTCCTTCACTGTGGGAGATCGACGGGAGAAATGCGCACCCGATGGTGTCCAGCAAGACTCGTTTATTGAAAGCCATCGTCCATCTTTTATACAGTGCATGAACAACTGTGCTTATTATTCTCTTTACCATTACCTAAACCCTAAAAGTTACATTTGTATACTTTCTTGGCTTGCAGGATAACTATACCTATTATTCATTTTAGCATTACCTAAGCTCTACAGGTTACATTTATTTACTATGTCTGCTTGCAGCTGCAGCTGTGAAGAAGTCTTTGTTTTCTGGAGAATCCTTCTTTGTTTTCCCGAAATAGTTCATCCTTGGGTTTGCAACATTGCTGAGCTTTCCCAGATAGCTTGTCCTTTGGCTGCAACATTATGCTGCAGAAATAACTTCTAATGCTGAGAAGCTAAACTCCTGAGGCCTACTTCTTAGTTATATGCTCAAAGCTCCCATAAGCCTTTGCTTGACTGTTGCTCACACAGTGCTCTCTGGGAGCTGTGCCCCTGTTCCCTTAGCCATTCTTCAACAACAAACACTGGATTCTTCACCTGAATACTTTTCATCTACACTGATGCTGCTCTGGTATGACCCTGCTTGAGCAGGGAGGTTGGACCAGATGACCCACTGTGGTCCCTTTCAGCCTGACCCATTCTGTGATCCAAAAGCAACTTGACAGAGAAAGTAACACAACTACCTTCTTGGGAATACAACCTGAGCTCATTAGTGCTTTGGGCCAGAGCTGCCCCCAGACTCGATAAGCAGAACAGCCTGGGACTAAGTTTGTTCCCAGGAGTTAACCCCAGCTTGGCAGAGTCATTTTTGAGCCAGAGCTAATAAATACTGCTGGACTTCAGCTGATTCTGTGCTGACCTCCATTCACAGCAGTTTCTTCCATACTTGTGCAATTCAGGTTACGAATTTTTTGCCGTTACCTAAAAGTAGGAGTCCACTATACCAAGATTCATCATGTAATTTTTTTTTCACCTTCATTATGCCAAAAATCCTCCTGGAATTATTTGTATCCCCTGTCATGAAAAGCTTGCAATTTCCCTTATGCTGTAGAAGTTCTCTGCATTTCTCCATTTTAAATTAATCTTTCCAGAACTTGCTTTTATACAAAGCAACCTAGAAGTTTTACCAGAGTTTTACAAGTCTTTTTTTTCTGAATGCATGTTTTTATAATACAATAAAATGATGTAAAAAAATCCATCTATTTCCAGAAAATTAACTGCCTTTTGCACTTTATGGAAAAAATACTTTTCCAGTTTCTGAAAGTAATTGTTGCTCTGAAACTACATTTTATCTGAATATATTTCATTCCAATATTTTTCCTTAATCAAGAACTTAAAACTCTGGCACTGTATATAAATCCCCATTGCACAAAGCCACTGAAAAAAGATGATACTGAGTGACCCATGCAAACAAGTTAATAAAAAATCCCCAAAACCTGGACATAAAATGAACTTCATATTGTCTTAATTGTAAGTCATATTAGATGTTTGAAAAATATAATCAGCCACTGCAGATGGCTATTTCATTTTCTCATAGACAGCTGATTGCACATACTTTATATAGTTATGAACAGATAGTTACAGGCTGTGATGTTGAAGATGGTGGCAGGTGTAGTCTGCTGCAGTCCAGGGTCTTACTTAGGGCCACTGTTTACAGGGTAGTGAGGTGGTTGGCTTTAGTCATCAGTAAATTTCCATCCTGACAGCAATCCATGTTGGTAATTACTGGAATTATTCTGAAATTAAATTAAGGATGGTACCTTTCACTCAGGCTATAATTCAGAAAAGCAATGTTCCAAAGCTACTGATTTGAAGTATTATTCCCACTCTCATCTCCTACTTTGTCCAAGCAGGAGGAGTTGCTGGTGCTGTCAGTGCTGCTCCCACCTTAACCTAGCTCTTTACATGATCAAGGCATGCTTCACCACTGACCTCTTACACAAAGGCCGAGACCTGATAACAGTTACAGAAATTGTAGAGCAGGCCCAGAGCAGGCCAGAGGTAGAGAGGGGGGAAGGGGGAAGGATCATGCACCCCACAGTATCTTATTGAAAAAGAGTCATTCATTGCCCTTCTAATGTGTGCATTCTGTGCACAGACAATCGTTTTCTCAAATGTGAATGTTTTCTCAATAAGTTGTAATATCAATAACTGTATGTCAAGAATAGTGATTTTTATAAAGCCACTCATCTTTCTGGTTATAAGTTTCTCTTTGACAGTTTCACATCAATATTCAGTTACATGAATGCTCATTATATTTGAGGCCATAACCTGGACCTGTGGAATTCCACACAGCCACTATTTTCTCAGAAGAGAATATGCTATTTGAAAAAATTTGCAAGCTTGTATAGATAAGAGGGGTTTTCTTTCATTACTCCACACATAATAAGGATTATTTTTTTTTACAAGTAAGCATGAGGCTGAAAGACAGCCTTAAAACTAATGAAGCACTGATATATCTCCTGGAAGAGTTCCCAATGCTTCTTCATTGACTACTACAGCATATAAAAATCTAATGAACCACAAAATGATGATGGAGAAATCCAGTCTACTGACTTGTTTCTGGACTCTGAAATGTTATAAGAGCTGTTTACAGTCATTATGGAGAACATAATAGGAAAATAACATGATTATGAGATTAGTACATTCCAGTTTCCTTTACTGCTTCTATATTCAACTAAAGCTTTTTTGCATGTTTCATTTTCAGATGTTTTCCTCTATCACAGATTGTAATTAATGTATTATCATCTTCATACAAAAATTAATTCAGAACGTACATCTATTGTTGTGTAACTATGCATTCATATCAATGTATAGTTGTATTAATAATTTTTATCCAATTGATATAATAAATTCAATTATAAATCATACTTATATTTTTGGGATTTCTATTACACAATATCTAGATTGCTAATGCTACGAGCACTTCTGCTTGCCATGTACAATGCTGATATCATCAGGCCATCTTGTCCTTAAGAATTCAATTTGATGGATTTTTTTTTTATTGTCTTGTACACTGCCAGATGTTTGTACTGATGTAAATAATTCTTTATTTCACTACAAGTCAGAATGTTGGACTGCAAGATATTATTTTTGCTAAATACAAAGTTTGTACCTCAACTACTGTAGAGATTACTTTTCCAACACTGTGGCTCTCTACCCAACATTTTGAAGGAGTGTGGGATGGTAGATATAAATGTTAAAATAGTCTCTCAAGTTTTTTCCTTGGCTGCTTCTACCCAGCCAGCCGAAAACTCTCATATTGTGTGTCAGAGTGGTAACTCAATCTCTGAACATGAGAGGGAGTCTAGGTTGGCACTTTGGTTTATCAAGGAGCTCCATGTAAAATACAGAGTTTATGCAATCCCATGAGAGCTCCTGCACATTGAAATCATGTGCCAGTGAGAAAGGCTAGTGCTGCCAAAACCTGTGGCTGACAATCTGAGTACAACCTATGGTCACAAGGCCTGTGCTGACTATGCCTGTAGCAGACAATAACTAGACAGAGCAATCAGCAACTTACACTATGAGAGAAATAGAAATTAATCTGGTAACAAGGGTAAAAAAACTTGGGAGGAAGCAGGTGCTTCACAGCTCCAAATCAGTATTTTCGCACAGTGTCGCATTGCCTAAAGCTGAACAGTGATATCAGAGCAGCTTTCTTAATGCTTATTTCAGCAATTAATGCCCAGCTCCCCCAAGAAAACAACAAACGCGTTAGAGTGGTATGAACAAGAGAAGCATCAAGCCTGCTGAAGAAAACAATCAGTGATTAACACCCTGGAGTGGAAAAATCTTTACTAAATCAGAGAGAGAGCTGACCTTCAGGATCCAATTATTCTACTGACAAGAGTACCTGAGTGTGATGTACCAGGTGACATATTCAGTGACATGTTCTGTTTCAGTTGATTCAGCAATTGGGTGTTTTAAACACTAACTGCAGCATATACCACTGAAACAGTGCTATGCTTGCTGTACCTGCAATAAATATTTACTTGTCAAAGTATTTACTATCACAGATGAAAATATTACAACAGTTACAGCATCTTTGCCTCTGTCTTCCACACTGTGCTTCAATTCCTGTCATTGTAACAGGGCAATCCATTTTGTACCTAAATCATGTGTACACACACAGACATGAATTTGTAGCCCTAGCACGAATTTGTAGCTAATTTGTATCACAGTATAACAAAGATAATGGCAAGAGGAAAGGATTAAAGACCAACAGAAATGTGATCGAGATCTCCAGCTATGACTTTCACTCAATACCCTCTAAGTGTTCAACCGAAGATACAACTTGTCTTCTCTTCCATAAGAAGTCACTTTATATTTTGACATGGCATCCATTTGGTAATTAGCACATTTTTAGTTATACTGCTTAACCTAATTTTCAGCCATTGATTGAAGTTTTCTAGACACACATTGAAGTTGCAGTGCTTCCCATATTCAGAAAGTATATATCTTTTGCAGAGACTGAAATTAATCAGATGCTCCTGTTAACAGGCAGAATATTCTCCCAGTTGTCAAAATATCTACAGCATTTATCGGTTACATTTTTAGCAGTTGAACCAGATGTGAATATATTTATTCTCTTGTATTAAATTGTTTAACTAGGATAGCAGCATGTTGTTGCATCTAGCAGGAAATTAGAAATGATTATCACATTCATAAAAAATAAATAATTGGAATGCATCAGAATTCTACTTAGTCTTTGGTACCCTGCTGGTATATACCATGGCCTATGACATTCAGAATTTGCCTACCTATGTGCTAGTTACCTTTCCATGCAAGCACACCAAGTATCACAGACAGACTTAAATTTTTCAGATGTTACTTTAGTAAAAGAAACAATATTATACATGTTTTGTTTCCCCTTATTTACTACAGAGCATTATACATTGAAGCTCAGCTTACAGGGGATTATAGAGGACCCTATGTCAAACTAGTATCTTTCACTTGGCTGTTCTTCTTAGATAACAGATTTTCTAACTCAGAATTTCTTAAGGAAAAATTTCATAGGTTTGGGGTTTTTTCCTTCTTGGACTATACAGTCTAGGCCTAATAGTTACTCCTGCTTGGATAGAAAGTTTCTGTGCTTCTCAATGCATCTTTAACAGTTCACATTAGAAATCTTTTCAACAGTCAACAGTGTGAAAAACAACTTCTGATTTCAAGTTATCTTCAGTGATCAGTACCACTGCCATTGTCCTTTGATAATACCATGAAATATTTTTCACCACAAGATAATTGCTGACACTGGAACTGGGCAAGATAAAAACCTTTAAAATATCCTTACGTTTATAGGCTTTTTCAGGGAAAAAATATTTTTCATGAAGAAATTTCACAGTGCCATTTCACAGAGTCATAGCTTCACCAGATTTGGTGTCTCACTTTTATATATAAAGAAATAAATGTCATGACTGTCATTGAGCCTGTGTTTGTGGGGGGTGTGGGCAGTGTGATGTGGAGAGACAGAGAAAGAGGGTTTCCCAAGGCTGTAACCAGCCCCAGCAGCCCCAGGTGGTACCACAACACCCAAAAAGAAGCCACAGTTAGGGCAGCCAGTTTAAAAAAAAATAAAAAATAGATTACATTAAATGTATTAAAATGTGCAGTCACCTTAAGACTTTTTTTTAAGCAAGAAAAATGCTTGTGTACAGGTACCTACTGCTGATAGTTCACACAAAAGATTACTCTAAATAAATATTATCCACATCTGGGCACATGTCTTGGTATCCTCTGGTTTACTTTTACTAACCAGAACCAAATGAGTCAAATACAAGGACTGTGAGAAAAATTTCCTACAAAATATATTTATTCCAATGAATTTACTACTTCGACCAACTGAAATTCTAGCAGACTATTTTCTCCCTTTCTCTGACATCCTGCAAGCCAAATTTATGTGTTTCTTTTTATCATTTTGCCTGCAAAAGTGAGAAATTTTGTCACAATTTAAAAGGCTCAAAACAAGTACTATCTGAGATAGCTAATTCAAATTTCTGTAACTCAAAACAGCCTGGCTCTCAAAAGATGCAGATGGTATGGAGGAGGATAAGTATCATTTTGGCCATAGAATCACATTTAAAACTGTGGGTTTTCTCCCTCTAACATAATCACATACTTGAGCGATGAGATGAGACTCTGGAGTCTACTGCTCTGTCCTGATTCTTTCCTTCTTTTGTTCCAGATAGTGTGGGTGTGAGTGTGCCAGGGTTTTCCCTTGGGAATGAGTCTAGCAGAAAGGACAGCAATGGGCTGTCATTCAGAGAGAATATCTGACAAAAGGTCACAGTACTACAGATAGACACTCATCAGTCTCTACAGACAGACCTCAACTGACAGACCATTAACTAGATTTCTTGTCCAAGTACAGCAAGCTTTATCACCAAACCAACAAGCATACAAGTTTAGCATCCTTTTCTTTTGACATGGCCAGAAGTATGATTTCAGGCAGTAACTAAAGGAATAATGAGAATATGAAGGTAACTAGGAAAAAGTCAAAACTAAATGAACACATAAGATTCATCAACTATGTGACATTTATCCAGCTGATATTTTGTAACAACCACAACCCCACCACTCCTCAAAACACTTCTCTGTTCTCCCTGTCATCATGTTGCCAAATGCTTTGAAAACTCAATGTATGCCATGACAAAACAGTTTTGTACTACCTTTTTTCCCCTTGTAACTGCTGATCATCTGTTTTTATTTAATAGTCTTGAATCTAATAAAAGTGACAAATACCTAACACAGAATTATTAATTGCTTGACTGTTATTCCACAGATCAAGTTGAAACCACAGAGATACACCAGCCACTACCACAGCAGCCAATAGAAAGTAGGCAAAATGTTGTATTTTCATCAGATCTATTTATCATACTAATTACTCACAAACTTCATTGCCATGGAGATGATCCTTCTAAAATCACCTGAATTAATGAGGTTGGTAATTAACTTTATTTAGCTCATTTCAAACTGGTCTTTAGGTTTTGACATTTACTGATTGGATTCTGCAACCTTTGTATCATTTACATTGGAGTAATCTGTAACCAACTTTGCACAACCCTCTGACAATGTTACTGAGTAACCACAGATGACAGAAAATCTTTTTCTCACAAAACATTGTTGAGAGAAATACATGCATAGATATATATACCCATATAGCCAACTTACCCAGGATATGCATCATTGTTGACATTTTTTCAGAGTTTAAAAAAACCAAACAAGCCACCAGAATTATGATCAATGCCAGCAGTTGGGTTTCTGTGATCTGATGGTACAGTCGATCATGTGAAACAGAAACTATCTTTAACTACATGATCCCTAAAAGTAATACATGGCATACACAACCAGAAAACTCTTCTCCAAGGCAAAGGAAGGCAGATGTTGCATCTGTTAAATGCAGTGGTCTGACTGAAGTTAGTTAGAAAGCTGACAAATTTTTATAGCCACCGCTTTTATTGCAACTGGTGCAATAGAGGCTGTTTATGAACTTTTGTCTTTATGCCTGTTGACACAAACTTTGCATGCCAGAACACTGACAGTGATGCCGAGAAAAGGCTGAAAAAGAACTACCCCCAGACTTGTATCTCAGAGGTAGCAGGTATTTGTTTATTCAGCGCTGGGCACAAGGGGGATCGCTCCACCAGACATGTGCAACCAGAGATAAAAACTTCACAGTTTATATACATTAAAGAACTCCTGCATATTCATTATTTCCAGGAATAGGTGGTCATTATTACAATTAGTTCTTGGAAATCATTATTATTATCTCCTCCTTCATCTCCTCCCACTTGGCATTAGTCCCACGGTCTCTGGTGGTCGTCCGGGGGTCGTCGGGAGAAAGGCCGATGGTCTTCATCAGCTTGACCTTTGAGTTTGGCACATATTGCTAGGTCATGAGTCCAGCTGCATCTAGTTTTTCTTCCTTGTTTTACGCTACCTAAGCTAAAATAATGCCCTAAGTTCTACCCTTTTCATGCTTAATAAACTAAGACAATTCCTTATTAATCAACCTTTCTCTTCTTGTTTATTCAGGTGCTCTCTACCTGACTATCCCCTATCCTACTCTTTGCTTTGACTATTCGATTCTTGTTATCAACAGTAGTGGTATTAGGTTCCAAATTATTATTTTTATACACCCAAGAGGAAGAAGAGCACTACTATGACTTTATAACCCAAGGATATAAATTATTTCCTTCCTCCAATAACTTCAGACCTCCAACAGTTGACACATCTGTTAAATTCCCTAGAAACAAAGTTTTGTCCCTTGAACTTTGGTTTATAACTCATGAACCCACAGTGGGATAGAATGTAAATCAAGTCTGGGTTTTAATCATTAAATCAAGTGAGTTATCTTCAAACTGTTTTGACAGTTGAGCTCTTCACAGCTAGCTCAGTGATCACTTTGATTTTGAGCAGTTTTATAACTGCTTTCGTTTAGTGTGGAAGATTTTAAAAAATTCTTCATGCAAATGTCACACAGAAAAACAAATGAAACTTTCCTGTGGCATAGGGATGGATGGATAGATAGATAGATAGATAGATAGATAGATAGATAGATATGCACATGGACACACACACATTTGCTTATAAATTTTATGCGGAAGTTCTACAGGATTTCTCTCACTCTCTCTTCGCCTCCACCCCCAATCCCCAAATTTAGGTGCAAATGTAATAAAGCTTGGGTGAAAGAGTGATATAGTTTAAGTCATCTGTGCATGAATATTACTTAATTTTAAAGTAACAACATACATTTATCCCAAAAAACTATGCAGTTTCCGTATTTCACTTCTCTAGGAACATTTCAGGGATTTGAGTTTTGTAATCTTTTAAGAAGAAATTTTTTTTGCTTCAGCTGTATGAAAAATTCCTGAAGTAGAGGATGTTGGGAGGTACACCTTGTCTACCGTGTATAATAAAGATATATAAGAAATAATAAAATGTAATTTGCATAAATGGCTTGCTTTATAGTAGTCTGCGTATCACCCAAAGAGTGTTTATTTCTAGTTATCGACTTCAAACTTAACCTTTGCAATATTAAACTACAGTGCTAGCATGCATGGCTGCTAAAATGCAAAACTATATGTGCATTTGGTTATAAATTTTACATCACCTAATAATAAGTGTAAAAAAATTTTCCCCCATTTCAAAAATCATAGGAACTTTTTGTCTTATTATTTGCTTAGGATTCCTCAATTTTCCCCACACTGTTTTTGACAAATGTTTGGTTGTGGATGACATTCCCACAATAAGTATCTACACCAGAATTGAGAATGCTTTCACTTCCATCTGCCAAAGTCGAACATATTTCCAGACAGATTTGACCCAAATAATCGTACAGATTTAAGCATTAGAATTTGGTAGTAGATAACACACCCTTCCCTCTCCCCTGCCCAAGGTACTAATATCTAAGCAACCAATACAATATGTGGGATCAGCCATCAAAGAAGTTGGGGCAAAAATGTTGTCTAGGGAGGTGGTTGCAAATTGGCTCTTCACAGCCCATAAAGTTTTTCATAGTGATGCAGTTCACAGTACTACTAGACATTTGCACAAGGAAGAGGCCTGTGAATTGTCCTAACTGGCTCACTAGCTTTCAAAGTTGTTATATATGCTGGAGGGCATGTATTTAAATTTTAACGACTTGTAAGCACTTTGCCAGAAGGGACTTCTAGGTTAAACTGCACATAGTATGAGAAAAAGTAGAGCCCAAGAGTTCCCAAGGATCTGGAAAGTAACTATCAGATTCTGGAAATAGTCCTTTTTTTCTTGGCATTCCCACAGAGAGATGTTTATCTCCTCCTTGAGTTGGAAAGTTTTCCATCCTAAACTAACAACAAAAACATTCATAGTAAATCCATCCTACTGCAAAGTGTCTGATAATTCCATTTAACACTCTGTTGTTGCTGAAGTGAACAATAGGTTTATCTGAATGAAACTCACTTGCGTCATACATAGACTGTTACTAAGGGCATTATCTCTCTGCCTGGTTTCTAGTTTGGGTGGTAAACAAGGACATATTGCATCTCTACCCAGTAGAGAGCTCTAAACTGTCTGGCAAGCTAAGTTATGCCTTCTCATACATATCTGTCGGTTCCCACATAGTAAGCATCATCTGCACTGGGCCAAGACTGTAAATCAAAATAATTCACTTGCAGGTTTTGGGAACATCCTTTAGGACAGCTGCCATCCAGTAAGTTCTAAAATACAGGAAGCACTGGTATTAAGGCACTGGCAAGCCTTTCATTACTGACAAGTGCAGTGATGGTAGGTTGATAGCTGATCAAATCAGTCTGCCAAAAACTAACTAAAATGAAAGTAGGACCATTTGGCAAGTTAAAAAAAAATTACCTAAGCAATAGCTGAAAATTGTTCATCTATGCTACATGGATCTTATAGCGTAGATGCCAACAGTCTAACTGTGGTTCTAAAAAATGTTAACCTAAAAGAGTGCTGAAAAGTAAAAGACAACAATAATAAGTGCTTTCTAAAAAGAAAGAAAGAAAATGCTCCAAAAACACTAGCCATGCAAAGTATCATTTATGTATTTTCCTTTCCATAAATCTACACATCAAAGGAATGCATCTCCTTATTTGTAATCTGTATGAATTTTGAGACTCTAAGAGAAAGAGGTACTTGTGTTGATGCCTTAGGTCCATTAATGGCCAAATAAAGATAAATGTTTTAATTTCTTCTGAAGACATGCAGGCAAAATATTAATCCACTATTCAGCTTAATTAATTCAAGTTCCTCACTGAGTTTTTACTGTGAATTTCTAGAGGGTTTTGGTGTTGTACACCTCTGGCTTTAACCACTGAAAATTTTTTAACTGGCTTTGTTACTAAGTGACACTTGTCATAGTTTGTTGCTCAGAGTTCTGCCTGTGATTTTCATACTAAATAAGGGTTGAGAAAGACCTCATTAACAGACAAAAGTAAACTTCATGCAGGTATGTTCAGATAAGTGAATCAACACAGGACTAGATCATCATTTAAAAATGACACAGTGAAAACTGAAAGTGAGGATTGAAATACATTACATCTGTGTAAGAAAAAAATTTAGTTAACTGATTGTCCTGTATATGCCAGTGCTATCATAAGCCAAATATTGGTGACAAACAACAAATGCAAACAGAATCAGAACAGTTGGATTAAACTCTAAAAGTCTTTGTTAACAAGCCAGATACAAAAATGTCCAAAGGCTGTCTTAGATTTCTTTAAAGCTTGTTCTAGTTCAGCCTGTGAATTCAGCACGTGTAGATATCTACTGTACTTACTTCTTTTACAGACATTCCGATCACATCTCCCAAGCAGGTAATATACAGAAGATATAAATCTTTACAGAAGAGCTTCTTATCTGTGAGAACAGAGGAAATGCCATGTTCTGCATTCCCAAGACACTACAGTCTTTAGGACAAAAGCCTGAATGCTGGCTCCCAGGCAGCCTGACTCCTGTCAAGAAGGAATGCTTCCTGGCTTGCAAGCCTCTACTCCTTCCTTTGTTTCAATCTCACCCATTACACCAGAGAAAAAAAAAATCTCATTCCTTTTTAGGATCATTCTAAGTTATCTTGATCAGTCCTACAGGATCCAAGAAATCCACGTGTTTTTCTAGCACTTTTAGCATCCTCTTAGTACAAACTTTTCATATAGGTTGTTTTGAAATTTGTCTCATTTTGTCTGTTCCCTACAAGCATTCCTTCTTAATGTGATGACTTGCTTTGCCAGTTTGAATAAACTTGCCTTTTTATGTTACATGGCAATCTGGCAGCTATTTTCAAGGGTACTTTTAGGACAACAGACATGTCTTGCAGAAAAAGACCATTCTTGTTCTTAATTATTACAAATAGAAACATTTTTTCTTGCAGAAAAAGTACATGAGAATATAAATGTTTGTTTGATTTTTGCCCTTCATTGGGTCATATAGTGACAGCTTGACTTTACTAGTCCTGTTACTGTACTTACTGTGTTATGCAGCCTCATTATTACTGGCTAAAATATATTGCATAATTATTATATATCCTAGATCTTTGTTGGGAGCTATCATTTGTATTTCATCCATTTGGACTAACTGTAGTTTGTTCAGTAGCATTTCTTTAAAGAACTTAAAGGCAAAGAGTATGGCAGAGCCAAGTATGCCCTGAGACTTTATTCCTTCCTCCAAACTGAAAGGGAATCTATGTAAAAGTATATGTTACACAGAAATGCATGCACAAAATTTTGCTTCCAAAATTCCTAGACAGTGCCAACAGTGGAGTGATTAAAACTATAGCCAAATGCTATTGTGTTCATAAAAGTCAAGTTGCAAAACCTGCAAACTCACTCACTAAATGTAAATTGAGTGGAGAAAAATCTGCTTTCAATAAATCTAAACGTGATAGTTATATGGGGCAACAACAAAACAGTAGAAAGAATTAGTAAAAAAGTTCTGTCAAAAACAAACCTACAGCAATTGCATTAGAACATGAATAATCATCATAAAATGAAGCATCTTGAGATATCTATTTTCCAAGCCTTTTTATTGCAATGAATGCATAAAGGGCTTGCACATGTGAAAACACAAATATTGATAGATGTAATATCATTTGTCTAGAAACCTTTAGATATTAAACAAGAATGGATACTATGACAAGTGTCTTATTTTTATAAAGTATTCCTATCACAATTAAAACCTAGGAGCTTAAACCTGCAAAACTGATATTCATCTACACATTACTTCAAAACATTCACATTCTAGGGCCTGTTCTAGAGCAAGCTACTGTATGTCAGCAAGATATGCTGATAAACAAACTTAAGCAGGAACTGCATATTTTAGAATAAATGGATTCACGTAAGTGCTCAAAGCTAGAGTCCTCCAAGTTCTGTGCTTGCGTCAGTGGTTTTCAATCTTTGTAATACCTCACTCAGTGTTTTCCTTGCAAGTTTTTATGCACTGCTTTGGAAGTTGGTATTTGCTTCCTCAGCAAGAAGTTGAGTGAAACTGTGAATCCTCTCAAGATCCTAGATACTTGCTTCAGGACATTGAGGTTGGAAGAAACTTCATTGAAGAAAATATCTTCTTTCCCAATACAAACATCAGTTTTTTAGTGCTCCAAATAAAGAACTTCTCTTTCATACTACAGATGCAGTAACTAAAATTAGCTTACTTCATGCATACTACACTAGATTCAGGCACTTCCAAGGAACATGTAAAAATTGCAAACAGTTCTACAGAAAAAGGAAGTACAATAATCGTCATATCTGGATTGAAATAATTATGCTGCTAATCTTATTGCAACATCTATGCTGAATATATCCATGCAAGAAGCAGGAAGATAATTTATCAGATGTTCTGGACTTTACTGAATGGCATAGAAAACTTGGCATGAATTATTATAGTTTCTTCAAAAGTCATGGGCAAGAAACAAAGATTAAAATCTGGTGTAACTCCTTGATGCACAATCCTTTGCACAGAGTTCTATATAAAAATGGAAGCTTGCACAGTGTTTTAAGATGCCATTCAATTGCAGGGAATTATTTTCTTCCTGCACCACAAAATGAAGATGTTCCCACACAAAGGCAGTTAGCAACGAGTTACAGCTATTAAAACAAACTATAAAGTGAAAGAATTGCAAGTTTATCTCTGGTTCCCCTACAATCTGCTCCTTTTGTAAACAGGCATTCAGAATTATTTCCATAAGTATAGAATTTGTTTTGAAGGAATTTTTAAGCCACCATGTTTTTAAAGCAAAGATTTCTAGAGTCTTGTACTCTTTAAAATCCATCTTGAAACATTATCAAGTAATCCTAATTCTGAAATATTCTACTTATTTCAAATGAGGATCCAGGGAAAAACACAAAGTAAGAAGCCTGTTTTGTCAGCACTACGAAGTCTTTGGAGAGGTAAGTCCATAGATTCTTTCTCTGGAGAGTATCTTCACATATTTAGATCTGTGCAACTATTATATATCATCAAATTCACAGCAAAATCTTACTGATGATTAATAGAAATTTTTACATAAATAAGAGAGGCAATTTCCGCAGCTTAGTAGAGTAATAAAATCGGGTTTAGATAATTTCAATACTCGTATTGTACAATAAAGTTTACCAACTAAAACAATATGGTGCATCTTATAATTTTAACTTCACTATAATTATGGCTTTGTTTGCAATCCTTCTGCAAAATAATTACTTCTGTTAAGTAAAAAATAATAAACAGAAAAATAGCTGACGTATTATGTCATGAACCATGTCATTGATCCATGGGAAAGTAACGTTTGAACTTAGACTTTAAAAAAAACCCCTACTTCTGAATATTACATGAACAGTAAATTTATTTTTCAGCAGCAACTTTTATATGCTTCCCACACTTCATTTTAGCATGCCCTTTAGGTGACCCAGAAGTGTATCTTTGTAACTGGAATATACCCCTGTGAATCATTTCTGAGATCACAGTTCTTGCTCAGCTAACAATAACTGCCAGAAGTGCTCTAACAAATTAGGAAAACCAGAAAAATGCAATTACTTTTATCACAAGCTACTGATTAATTGTACTACAGCCACAACTAGAATTTGGATTAATGAATGATAACGTTCAGCTACCTTAGAAAGGAACCTAAACAGTGAAAATGCAAGCTCTAAACAACGTGTATGCAATCGTGACTTAAATCTTGTGCTGTCCTATGCTTTGAAAGAAAACAGGATCATGTTTTCTTTTCTTCATGAAGTATGCCTGTATTTTGGTTGAAGGCTAAATTTGATCTTTTGAAATTACCATGATGAACTAGAGCTAGGAACAGGAGGTTTGGTGTGTTGCTGTTTCTCTTGGCATGCAATTTTCAGAGATGAGATTGGTGTTTGCACATGTTCAAGATTTTTAAAGTCTAAAATTTAAAAAATGTATATTTGCAGGAATTGTGCATGTGGTGGGGTGAAGGAAGAGTTTGCTTATGTTTGTACTGCAGCATCTGCATGAAGTTCAATAAGACACTGTGCCAGGTCCTCCACTTGGGACAAAACAACCCTGTGCAGCACTACTGGCTGGGGTAGAAGTGGCTTGAGAGTTGTCAGAAAGGGACTTGGGAGTGCTGGTTGACAACTGGCTCTAAATGAGCCAACAGTGTGCCCGGGTGGCCAAGAAGGCCCATGGCATCTTGGCCTGTAATCAAGAATAGCATGTCCAGCAGGACTAGGGAAGTGAGTGGCCCCCTGTACTCAGCATTGGTGAGACCACACCTCGAGTACTGTGCTAAGTTTTTGGCCCCTCACGTTAAAAAGGACATTGAGGCACTGGGGCAATTCCAGCGAAGGGCAACAAGGCTCATAAAACATCTAGAGCACATTGTATGAGGAAGGGCTGAGGAAATTGGGTTTGTTTAGCCTTGAGAAGAGGCAGTTCAGGAGTGACCTCATCACTCTCTACAACTACTGAAAGGGCATTGTAGAGGGGTGGGAATGGTCTCTTCTGCCATGTCTGCAGTGAGAGGACTAGAGGGAATGGTCATAAGATGAGAGAGGGGAGATTCACATTAGATACTAGGAAAAAATTTCACTGTTAGGGTGGTCAGGCACTGGAATAGGTTGCTCAGGGAGGTGGTGGAGTCACTATCCCTGGAAGTGTCTAAGAGGCATCTGGATCTGGTGCTGGAGGATATGATTTAGGGTTTAGGGGTTACAGTGGAGTGACAGGTTAATGATTGGACTGGGTGATCTTAGAGGTCTCCTCCAGCCTTGATGATTCTGTGATTCATGATGAATGTGCCTCAGCCACTGACTAGGAGAGGTTTTTGATTCAGTCAATAGGAATCAAAATATGCAGCTGGAAACAGACTTTAAATACACTAACTGTACTCTCCAGTGGGGAGTTTTGCATGACGTATTTGCTGAACCTAAAACAATCAGTTGTACCATTGTAGTCACAAGGAAGAGAAAAGCATAGCACAGATGACTATGTTTAGTAAAGGACTGAGAGTTGTTACTGAATGCAGCTGACCAGAGGCAATTCAGATCTTTCCCATCTCTGTTACTGAGTTTAGTCATACACCCACCTGTCTCATCTTATATGCATTGTCCCAAGTCTGTATTTTGATCACAGCATGTGATCCAAAGAATATGAATAATCACATTACACTTTGTAGCTGCAGAATCCTTTGGATTTGAATGCAAGGGTGATGTAAATTAAGATTATCTCTGTGCTCTTAACTATTATTCTTTCCCCCATAGAACACTTTTTAAGACAGAAAGGTTTTCTGTATACATAACATTAAAAAATACTTTACAACTGAAAACTGAAGTTATCTATGTACCTCTACCTCAAAAAGCCTAAAGAATTTGTCCTCATAATACCTACAACGTGAGCCAGTATTCAACATTTTCATTTCACAGACAAAAAACTTCAGCACAAAGCCCTGCCAAACTAACATGAACACTTGGATTTATCTTGGTGGTGTTAAAACAAGTCCTAGATTCAAAAGCATTTCTTAGGTACACAAATAATGTATGAAATAGAAAACAAACAAAAAAACACAACTCCAAACAAACTCCAAGCTTATGTACATCTCCTCAATCCCAAGGCAAAAAAAGGAAGCTCCAAGCTACCTTTTTCAGTTCCCACTGTACTTAGTACCATGCTTTCATGACATCTACTAACATTACATGTTATTTGCATTACATGTCAAATGTTAAATATCCATTCTACACATTCTAAGCCTGCGAAGTGCAGACAAGTGTTAGCTTTCTTGAAAGAATAAGTTCAGAAACACAAATTATTTTGTAAGCCCTAAAAGAATCCCTCGAGTGTTAGAGTAAGCAAGTAACATCCCTGCACAGACAGGCTGCCCTGCTATTACACACGGAACAATTCTGAACTGAATATGATGTATTAACCCTGATTCAAAATACATTTACACCACAATACAAACACATGCCAATTTTATACTGACACAAACAGTACTGTACCCAGTGCACAAAGCTAAGAAAAAGCTTTGCCTTAAACATTCTTTTTTTCTAGAAGAAATTACTCTTTTTATCCCTAACAAATATTTTTCCCATGTTTGTGATATAGAAAACATAGATTATTATCATGTGATACTGGACAAAATATTTTTATTTATAATACATTACATGTGGCGATTTATTTCTGAGTTGTTGTTAATATCAAGCAAAAAAATAACTACAGTCTGTGTTCTGAGTAACACCTCTGAGCAGTGGAACACAGGCAAGCTCTGCCAAGTCTAGTTACATTTTCCTGTCAACCTCTTGAATGTACAGACATATATTGATTTAGTGCAATAGAGACAGAAGGTGTTCCCAGTGCTAACACTAGAATTGAAAGAATGGGAGGAACATGGAAATACTCAAGCCTGCATTCAAAACCAGGATATACTGCTCCTCAATCCAAGGGTATATCCAGTGCAGACTACTACATAGAGACTTACAAACTTGAACCTCTGATAGCACAAGAGTCTCAAGACTCAGGCAGAAGAGACATGCTATGCAGTGTTTCACTACAGTGAAATCATACCAGAAACTGACAGTTTCAGGATGTCCACATTATGCATATTTACTTCAATGTCAGCAACCTGGCCTAGTTGAAGATGTTCCTGCTCATTGAAGGGGGTTTAAAGGTCCCTTCCAATTCAAGCTATTCTTGGATTCTATGATTATACTGCATGCAGTGCTGTGTGTTTTTTGAAATATTTATTCTGCTTACTAGCATATATCACAAAAGGTAATTCAGATCACCTTGCATTTCCTTGATTACTGCCACCAAAAGAAATTAGTGTCATTTTTACCCTCCATAGCCTGAGTATCATGTTAAACTTACCCTATATTTACATATCTATATTTAGTAATAATAAACTCTGAATCAGAGCATTTCCCTCCTTTTTTTTTTGTCCCTCCATATCCATCTCAAATTTTGAGATGCCTAGTCTGTTCACAATAGAGTTGAAAATGCTGAAAAACTATACTGGAAAATACCCAGGCCTGACAAAGGTCAGGAATAGGATCAGCCACACCATTAGCTAAGATTCAGTAACAGTTGTGTGGTTTTTTGTAAAACCTGTTTCCGTACTACCAGCAGTGTTGAGAGAGCTAAGTTAGTTGATGAAAGAGACAGATGCTCTGTGTCTCTCTTATATTTCATAAGCAAGTATCAGTTGTGGATGGAGAGCATGACAGTGATGTAATGTGAACTCACTGCAGTGTTTGCAGTTCAGAAGACATTAGGCTGTTTTTCACTTCTCCCTTGATAACTTCACTACAAGGACTTAAAGAGCCAATAGACATGGCTCACTGCACAATTTTGGCAGCTTGCATTGTAGTTGCTTCACTTGCACAGCTATGAAGGCTGGGAGAGTCACTGAAAGAATTAATTGCCAGTAAATATTTTTACCTCTCCCAGAAGAGAAAAAAGGGAGGAATAGAAATTACAGGTACATCACAATAAAAAGAATGTTTTCTATTAGGTAGTTGAATGCAGATTATTATTGACATCAGCTAAAATAGTTAAAATTGTTTTTACTATTAGTGTTTTATGTCGTGGTCCTGTCATTTCTTTGCCTGCCCAGTGACAGTCTTTATCACCAGCTAACAGACTAACCTTAGAAATTTACCTGCTATGTCAGTGAGGGAGTACTGCAGATAACAGTTCTGCACCATGTCTTCACCTGAGCCAAGAGGAATGGAGAATAATAGAAAATACTTGAGAATTCAGGTACTTATTCTCTCCCTGTGGAGTGACCAGAGAAAGCCTAGCAGCACCGATAGTGATGCTGATGGGAGAGAGTGTCACAGCTTTGAAGTGGTGTGGTCTACACTGCTACGCTGGCAGCTGTCAGAGCAGATTTGCTTCTTTTGTTCAGAGAATCTCTCTCTCTCCCTCTTGCCTCTCTATGGGAGGCATTCAAAGAGCAGACAATTCTGCCAGGGAATTTTCATTCCACTGCTGAAAACTACATAGTGTATCAGCAAGAAAGTATGGTCAGTGTTTGCTAATGACTAACCTTGAATTTCTTCTAATAAATCAACAGTGATACATGACATCGAGAAGAAGATTTACTGCATGCAGTCTGGTAATGCAGGGGGTTATCAAATATTGACTATAAGAAGAGCAATACAAACTAACAGAAACTAAAAATGTTTCAGAATTTCATCCAATATCGATTGGAGATTTTCAGCTGTACTAGGAAAAAAAATAAATAATAACAACCTTTTTTTTCCCAGGTGAACAGGCACTAGCTCTTAGAATGTGCTTTGAGCTGACACCAGCATGGAAAACTGAGAAGCATACATGAGCGCGCACACACACACACACACAGAGAAATAAGACAACATTTGATACTACTTCAAAGGTAGAATCAGTTTCTGTAAGACTGTACCTAATAACACTGATGCCTTGCTTTTCTTTTGCACCCCTTCTCCTTCAACAGAAAACTATATAGTCTTTATTAGTTATAACATCTAAATATTAATTTTAGCCTTTATAAGTTATATGTATTATACCTATTAGTTATGTATTTAGTCTTTATAAATATTTAGGTTTAAGGACAGACTGCAAAAAGGAAAGAGAATCACAGGTATTTCTTCTTTTAAAATATACTCCTAAAAAAGCTTAGAATTTGACAGGTGCATGCCTGAGGGAAAGGGATAATTTTAAAAATGGGCTTTAAAAAGTTTTATTAGCTTCTATCTCCAAGTATTTATCTTTAAGTCAGCCTCATAAGTTTCCATACATTGTTATCTGGCAAAGGGCAAAAGCTGCTTCCACAGCTGCCTTCTGCAGTTTATTCTTTTTGTTAATGCACTTTCACGACAAGGACTGTATCATCATATATGTGATTCATGCACAGAATGCTCTTTGATGTTACTTGTTCTGGATGTATGTAAAAGTCATTATATAATTTTTAGAGTTACTCCAATAAATGAAGAAAAGTTGTTACTACCATATAACTGTCAGTCCTCCCTTAAAATGATTTCAGCTTTACTCATGTTTTGATGTAACTTTTAAAAATTCCAGGCCAAGAGTGATGTGACATCTGTTGAAATCAATTTATAACTACAAAACCAAAACCAATCACCATGCAATGTTATTTCAGATCTTTCATAAGACAGGCATGATACAGAAAAGATGCAATAATAAAAATCCCCAACTGTTTCCTTAAAGAATACTTCTTAAGCACTTCAGCCTTCCTAAAATGCCTCCCCATTAAGTAGTTTTCAAAGCACAGCTTGAAGGTCAAGGGCTTATAAGGAGCATACCTAAACCATGAGTTTGGGTATCAGAAGCAGCTAGTCAGTGGCAGATTAGGTCTCCATAGAAGCTAATTTACTCTGTACTGCTTGTGCTCTGAAACAAATTGACTCACACAAACCATGGTGCATTTGTGACTGAGAATACTTGCAGAAGCTGAGGCTTTATTTTTTTTTACAGATAAATGACATATTATCTACACTACCATGTAGGTTGCCAGGTCTTGAAGTTATTTCAGAACAAGAGCCACCCTGATTCAGGAACACATTCTTGTTTCAGAAGGAAATGCTCCAATAAAATCTGTGAAAGCTCAGTGAATAAATCAATGCTTTCTCAAAGATCTTAAGAACCCTTGAACACTTCTTTTCGTCAGTTATGACCACAGAATATCCAGCCAGCTAGTCATTAATTACATCACTGGCAGTACCACTGTGCATGTGGTTCCAAACCAAGTGAGATCTTTTGGGATCAAAAGCATTACTCTTAGCATCACTGGAAACTTTGTAATGGAGGAGTCAAGGAGTCCTGAGCAAGGAGACCAGTAAGAAAAGCCACTAAGTAGCCTGTCTGATGGATTTAAGGCTATGTTCATATGAAGCACGACAATGATTTCCCCTTTCTTTGGTGGAAATAAATGAAACACGAAGCAGAGTACTGAGTATATTGCACCAGCACAACCCAAAGGAATCTCAGAAAATTGTAACTGAAAGGCAAAACAGGAGAGCAAAGCTTGTAAAGACCTGAAAAATATACCTACTCCCTTTGGTTTTAAATTACCTTGAAATTTTTCTTTCATCTGGATTTTCCTTTCCTCTTGGAGGTTGATATTCAAACCTTGCAAGTAAATAAGGAAAGCAGCTGTTTTAAAGATTGACACAATTTGTTTGATAAAGAGCAAGTTGTCAAAATTATGCATAGAAGCTCTAAGGCAGAAAAGAAAGAGTTTTCAAGCGCAGTGGTAAATAAAGCCCTTGACACAGTCTGACTAAAGGGTCCAGGTGGCAAATTCAAGCTCTAAGTTCTTCATTGTGACAGAAAAATCAAGGAAGACATACATAATTATTTTTTATCTAAACCAAACTGACAAAAGCTTTAAACCAGCTGGGGTTTAACTCTATGTAAAATATTTTGTTCAGCATAGCCTCACCATTGTATTACTATGATTTATATCAAATCCAAATGTTTCATTCACACTCAATAAAAACCAAAACCAGGTTAGGTTAGAAAGGAATCCATAAATAATCTTGATGCTAAAAAAAATGTGACTTGCATTACCACAACACAGACTAAAGTATATGACATCTTTCTGCAATAAGGGTTCAAAATAAAGGCAGTGTAATTGTAGCTACTGTTGTCACAGGTGCTGTTACAGTCCCAGGTTTGAAGTAAATGATCAAAAAGCTACCTCTATGCTTTCATGCCATATGGCCAGTCTTGTAGGACCTCCTTTCTGCCAGGCCCTGATATCCATGTGTGACACGTGGTGGATGGATCTGGCTTTTATCACACGCGGAGCCAAAGACCCTGCATGCATAGGCTATTTTAATGGCACGGAGCTTTCCATGCTGAAGTTCTAATTCAGGTGGTATGGAGCTGATCCCACAATCTTCATTTAGTCTATAAGATACTTGGGATGGCAATTCCATTTTAATATCTGTCAGTAACTCCTGCGTGGGAGTCTTGTATGCCATTACCCAGTACTGTTCAGATAAAAGCCTTGAAGCATTCTGCAGGTTCCATGGTAAATTCAGGAACCTTGAAGAATCTCTACTTGGTATGCATATGAGCATACATAAACAGATTAGGTTGTTTATAACTTATAATTCAGTTTCACCTTTGCTTTTCGTTGGTCTGGATTATTTTTAACAGATGCTGGCTAGTGAAGGAGCACAATCAGAAGCTTTCTGCATGCCTCCCTGCCCATTTCCTTCTCCTATATATCCTGCAAGGATTTTACAATCAATGTCACTGTCACACAGAACACATAAGAAACAGTCAAAGCAAGTGATTTCACATTACATAAGCTCTAACAAACAAGGAAACACAGCCTGATATTCACCACAGCCATCTTTAGCCCTCGAAATCCTGCCCTCCAAAATGAAAGGTGACCTTTTATTTCTGCTGACAACTGAGATCTTGCATTTCCAGAGCAGCTGCTCCATGCAGCTATCACTTGAATACATGAGTGGGAAATCCACACTTTTGAAGGCAAAACATCTAAACTTCTATGGAAGTAAAATAAAAACATAACTGAGATATTTCATAAATACAGAAAGTATATCTGAAGCTAAATAATGTTGTGGTACATTTACGTCAAACGCAAGATGACGAACTTCTGAAAGTTCCAGTCTTTCAGCTGCAATTAGAGGGGTTTCAACCATTTAATAGTTTTCAATTGTTTTCCATTTCTTGATTACAGTAGAAACCATTAAAAGAGTATTAGGAAAATAAAAATAATAGGAAAAAGAAACTAAGGATTTCAAACAGTGGTTGTTCTCTGGCTCATAAGACGGAATAACTGCAAGCAAAATTTTCAGGCAGATTAGACATAATTCACTGCATTTTATTTGAGGGGGTTTTTTTCAAGCAGTGAAGTAATTAAATATTCTTGTTAAATGTAAATTACTTTTGGATGATTAAGGTGATTGTGTGTGAAAGCCTCTTTGACCCTAAGAGAATAAAAGAGATGAAAAATATCTCATAAGAATAGAATTTTGATCAAGGATTTGACTTAACATCTTTAGAGTGTAATGTGGATGCTTCTCAGTGGACTGCAGTCTTTGTTTCTTTTAATAGGAATCGTCAGTGTTACATAGAATACAGAAGTGCTTTTCCTGATTGCCTCCTGCACAAAACACTAGAAAGATAATGTAAAACAAATGGATTTTCAGAACGAATAAAGTCAGACAATTTCTGGCCTTTGTTCACACTATGTAAATTTACAGGAAAAATAAAACTACTTGCTGTGTGTTCACCTCAGATCTACTTTTTAAATGACATTTCCAGTATCCAGGAATAAGGCACTTTTTGTGCAAATGATTCCATGTGTTCAATATTATTGTAATTTTCTTTTCATATGGCAGGAGACCATAAGGACGAGTAAGGGCGTCACATCACAGAACATTCACATTACAGAATTTGTGGGCAATACTGAAGAGTGACTGCCAGTAAGTGACATCCTGAGACAGTCACAAGGAGTCATATGCAGAGAAGTGGGTTGAGTAAATTTCAAGTTGGATTCCTTTTTCCATTGCTTGACAGGTCTGAATGCAGATTCAATTAATAACAGAGTCTGACTGAACAAATATCAGAATATACATTGCTGAGAAAATTCTCAAATAGTGTTAGAGCTAGATTTATCAGATCAAAAATGTATTATGTCCTTTCTATAAGACTGACTATGTTTAATATACGAGAAACTTAATTTTGAAACACAAAATTAATGTTTAATATACAAGAAACTTAATTTTGAAACACAAAATTAAGCCTTCATGTATTTGGCAAATGTATTGTATAAATTCATTCAACACTCACAGTTTTTAGAGCTACTGGTCCAGTGCAAAGGAGTTGCCATGGCTACTGCTCCAGAGAAGGAAACTATTCCTTTCCAGATGCTACAAGCCTACACATTGGAAAACACCCTCTGCTAGTTCCTCTTTCCTCCTCCCAACACAGCAAGCTTCCCCTGCAAACTCAATGTCAGTGCACATGTATGTGAAGAACCATGCCTGCTCTTTCATCAGCTTTTCAGCTGTGAACATGTTAAATTTATTGCTAGCAAAAAAAGGAGGCAGAATCACAGAATGGGTAAGGCTGGAGGACACTACAGTGGGTAATCTGGTCCAACCTCCCTGCTCAGGCAGGGTCATCCCAGAGCAAATGGCACAGGTTGCGTCTAAATGGTTCTTGACTATCTCCAGTGAGGGAGGCACCACAGCCTTTCCAGGCAATCTGTCCCAGTGCACAGTCACTTGCACAGTAAGGAAGTTCATCCTCATATTCAGGTGGAACTTCCTGTACATCAGTTTCTGCCCATTGCCTCTTGTCCTATTACTTGGCACCACTGAGAAGAGCCTGGCTTCAACCTCTTGACACCCTCCCTTCAGACACTTGTATATGTTGAGGTCTCCTCTCAGTCATCTCTTCTCAAAGCTGTACAGTCCCAGCTCCCTCAGCCTTTCCTTATAAGGGAGATGCTCCAGTCCCTTTTTCATCTTCATAGGCAAAGACATATTACTCGATCCCAGTCATTTTGTGTAGAAACATCCCAGAAACATTTTGCATAGAAATCCACAAACCTGTTAAATCCATTGACCAGTTACATTCAAGTTTCACTGGGGCTAGAGGTCTCACTGCTCTGATTTCCCACAAATTTCATAACATTTGGTAGCTGATTTGAATAGTCAATTACTGGCACGTGCCGCAGGCCCCCGGGTAGTAAAATGCATGAGCCCTGAGATTGAAGCCACTGCCTGGACTGTTTGCCACTAGCCAGAGTACAGGTTTCATCAGCCCAAGTCCCCCAACAGCATGGGGAACATGGAGGGAAGTGACTCCCAACATCTCAGGTGTGGGCTGAAGGGTAAAAGAAGAGTGCTAGAAAATCTGAGTCAAGGGGCAGTGAAAGGCAGCAAAGGCACATAGGGACAACTCAGCCACTGGGTATTTTTCAGTGAGGAGTTACAGAGGAAGTACCAAACTGTGTTCTTAAGTTCAGCTGATTTGATTAACAATTTGTTCCATATCAAAATAAGAGTGTCCTTCCAAAATTCCTTCATAAGGAAAAAAGCCAACTATACAAAATGATAACCACACTTACCTAAAGAATGGGAAATTTATTCTTAAATTCCTTAATTAGAATACCTTAACCCTGATAATCCCTGTGTATACAACCCAGCAGTTATCTGTTCCCTTTGAAGTTCTGGTTCTGCTTTTAACTAAAAACTAAGTCCTGAGAAATCCTCCAATTAAACACCCACAGATATTTTCAGTTTTGAGTGTTTGTAATAGGAAACAAATGCATATACATCTTTCTGACAGGTTCTAGCAGTATATTTTCCAAAGACTTTTGGATTTTTGCAGTTAAACTGAGATTTCGTCCTTGTTTTTTTCCATTGTATAGAGTCATCAAGAAGCAATGCAACTTTTCAGTAAAGCAAATCTTATAAGTCATAAGGACTTTAAAAGGATAATAAGTAAACAAAAAATTAAAACATTTAATTAACTCGAAGTTAATGTGGCACTTTTGTGAACTATGGGCATAAGGAGTGGAACAGTTGAAAAATAACTTGTTTTTAGTGTCGCAGTGTTACAGAAAATATTTCAAACAATGACCTCCTACAAATACCCCACAGCATACTTCTCCTGAATGACCATTGTCTTCACAGTTTTCAACTATATTTTTCAGGAATCTTTGTGATTACACTAATCACACTCTTTTTCATAATAAATACATTTACTGAACTAACTTCATACCATGACTTAAGCATATGGGAAAGTCTTCTCCCCAACACTTTCCAAATACCAACTTTTAACAATGACATTCAGTTTTCTTTAAGTTGTTGATAATCATGCAGCTCTGTATGAAGCTTTGCTTGTATTCTGAAAGTTTTATGACCAAAATGTAGGGATTTGTGAGACTTACATTTTCTCTTCCAGTGCCATAACAACAGCATCTGAAATGTTTTTAGGGTTCCTTGAAAATATTTCTTCAGCATTGTTCTAAACTGGCTTTAATCAGAAGGATATAGTATTTTGTGATTGTTTTTGGGTTTTTTTTTTTTGTTTTTTTTTTTTTTTTTGCTTCAGATGACAACAGGTGTGGTCCAGAGTTTCTTAACAATTGACTGAATTACCACCAGCCTTGTTAACATTTTATGTTCGCTAATGTGAATATGCTTTTCTGGGAAAATCTTTCCTAATTATATATTATCAAAAAATCTAGTATTCATGAAGCTGCAAGCATCAAACACCTTTCCAATCAATGCTAACATCAACAGACCAACTCCAGTATTTGCCAGTATTGACAGAGTGATTTAAAAGCATTCTGTTCTAGTCAGTACTGAAGGAGAGAACAGGGATGAGAGAAAAATTTGGTTATGCACCCTGGGGGAGTTTTACTGCTTCGTATCTCTGCAGCCTTGCACATTTTTCAGATTCATATTTCTGTGCATCAAGGCATGCACAGAAATATGAAGGACATGTAGGACAACCATTTCTGCCTTGGACTGCCCGAACAGGTTTGCCATTGACTAAGAGCTAATAAGGTTTTCAGCTTCCAGACCATAATCATGACCCACTCACCAGCTGTCACAGGACAGAGCTGTTGCTCTAAATGGATGAGGGACTTCAACAGAAATTTCTGAAATGTGGCATCATCTTTTAGCCAGACTGGCTCTTAAGCCCCAAGCTGCATCACATTCTGATTTTCCAACTGTTCAGGAGCATAGGACTGTCCATTAGAAACACCTTTTTACCACAGGTGGAGAGTGGAGCTGCTCATTAAATGAAACACTTGGGTGCCCTAAAAGCATCCTGCATTCCTTGTTTCATTTTAACCAAAGCACAACTAGGCACTGGCAAGGAGTTAGGTGTTTTCTTGGGATTCACATTTGAGATAGTTTAATAATCAATAAATAAATGAGATAGATTTTAAAAAATACCATGGTGACTAATTCCTGTGTTGTCCTATTTCCTACTCTGCTGCCATCCCTCAACATGTGGTAAAAATGTCATAAACTCAAAGTGCTAGACAGTAATCCAAGGAGCATTGTCATCTACATACTAGATGCCAAGCCCTTTGCCAGTACAGTTTCTGATTGTTATGTGAAGTACTGGCAAAAGGAATCACAAATATGCCATAGTAATATGTATATGCATATGTCATCAGCTACACTATCTCTGAAATTTTCGAGTGCAGGCACAGCATTAAGAAAATGTTTTTTACCCAGCACTTGAAGTCCTGTGGGGGCTAACAAAATAGGTTTAAGCAATTCTGTAACTAACTTGTTCAGTTGACTAAAATGCAAAACAGATGCTGAAGGATTTTTTCTCTTTATAACATTATATGAACCTGTCAGCATATGTGTATAAATATTAAAACACAGTCTGCTAAATCAATAAGCATGCATTGCTTCTACACCACCCTCTGAAAAATGTCTAAGTGAGGGAGAAACACAGAAGTGGAGTCTATAGTAACCTTATATTTTATTAATGATCCAGTCAGCTTATCATTCAATTCATGATAATAGCTGGGTTTCCTAGCACGTTATGGTCTAGGAAAGGAGAAAACATTAGCATTTCTGGTGATTACACTCAGCAGCTACTGACTAACAGTGTTTTCTATCTATGTGCTTTTGTGAAGGGGTGAGTGGGTGCTCTGAGATTCTCAAGGACTTGATTGAGATCGGTGGAACACTCATAAATAAGAAAAACATACATATCCCACATCCCCATCATTCCTACACAATGTATGCCATGCTATCTTTTGCTTTTGGGAAGGGCCCAGTCAGAATTTCTGAGTAAGGTGCTCCCAATTATCTTAGAAATTACAGAAGGTTAAATTACTACAAACTCCCCTTTTATATGTTTAAAATATATATTGGAATTAGTAAAGAACACATAGGAGAATTCTGAACACAAGTGGCTTTGAAGACTTCCAGGACTATTATACTGTGTTCTGCTCATACATACAAGAAAATTCATGTGTACCCCAATTGTTTTAGCTAAGAAGTCTGTGGACAAAACTTGTTTCTGAGGTGCATGAGTTATAACATGCCTATAAAGGGTTCACTGATCCTTTGAACCATCAAAACTGTTTCCTGAAGAAACAGGTAATTCTGACTACTGTATGCATAATCCTATCTGGATCATTTCCTGATTATATCTAAGTAATAATATTCACATGATTTGTATGTCCATAAGCCACCACACAAAGAAGCAAAACTTACTGGGAGAGGCTGCACATTATTGTAACTCATGTCAACTTCAACTAGTTTGTTCTACCATCTAGAAACACACAAGGCCACATACTAGATTCCATGCCTTAGTCCTACAACTGCTCCTAACAGGTCCAAGCAATGACACATAGGCTTTACTAGGTTGCTCAGGGTTTCAGTTCCCCAAACCAAAGAAAATGTAAAGGTTAATGTGGAACCTGAACTTGTCATCTTGACATTTCTTTTAAGTGTACAAAAAAAAAATATTATTCAATTCTACACATTTATGGAAAAAAAAAATAATATTATTCAATTCTACACATTTATGGTGACTTTCAGGTAGTGTACTGGGCTTGCTCTTTGTAACTCTGGTGACAATGCAATGTTGATTCAATAGAAACCTTAAATGCAAACTTTATTTCTCTGAAACCAATGAAATTGGTTGGGGTTTTTCCCTGACAGAAGCCCAAATGTTAACCTGTTTAATGCATTGCTCGTAGAGTTAAGAGAAATCTTTTACTTTGTGAGAAGTGTCTCTTTTCCTGACCAAAAAAATGATCAGCTGAAAACATTCTTAGCAGCTTAACATAAATGTTGATGACAGAAGGTCCACAGTAGCTAAACCAGCACTGAAAATACGTTGTATTGGGGAGGGTTGCAACTTAAATCCAGTAGCAAATACTAAGGCTTGGAGGGGTCTCACTTTGTTACAGTAAACCTGTTTTAAAAGTATTTCAAATAGAAGCTGTTTTAAAGATGCTTTTCTCTTTCCAGAAAACCAGCCAGTCCTCATTCTTTCCATGAAATCTGTCACATTATGAAGTGAATTGTAGATACCTTTGGATTGCTTTAGTCATGTAATGTTTTGGCTCATTGTGATATGACAACACACGACAAAATAAGCTAACAGCACTTGGCATGCCAGATCACCTCTATGCTGTTGCATTTCAGGGATTTTATTTTAGTTTTTACTCCTGCACAGTACATAGTATCATGATTCAGTCCTAGGCTTCCAGGTTGGGAAGGGACCTCAGAACTTGTCTAGTTCAACCTCCTGCTCAGAAAGGGTGAACTCCAGGGTCAGACAAGGTTGCTCAAGGCTTCTACATTCAGGTCTTGAAAATTCCTCTTCTGAATTTTGGAAAGCAAGGGAAAATTAATACTCTCAATACTGCCAGTGGGATCTTTTAGATACAAGAGGATTGAGGAGGGATTTCAAATCACAGCCCCCTGGCAGGATAATTTTTTTTAACAAAGTTTAGATGTGTGACTCATTTTGTCAGGAAGAACCAAACCCCTCAAAATCATTATTTTCACTATGTTCCTTTTAATGCAGCAACTTGCAAAGTATCTCAGCAGTCTGAAAAGTCCACACCTTTGTACAAAACTAAAATATTAGTTATTGAAAGGCACTTAAAGTTTTCTCATATTCTTCTTCTATTCACTGTTACGCTTTCATTGACCTGAACAGTTTGAAAAAACCATTTTTACTTTAAAAGCATAAAATTAAATATTGATGCCTATTCAAGTCGACATTGAAAATATACAGATATCAACAAAATATTTCACTTACCACTATTTCTGTTCAAGTGAATCAGAAAGTTTCCATTCATTTCAATGAGACCAGAATTAATGATGCTGAAAGTCCTAGAGTGCTCCTGAGAAAACAGCAGAGGGTTCTGGAAGAACAGAATTATGGACATAGGTTAACATTGAATTTAGTCTCCTATAAAATTTTACTTCCTGAATTTTTTAAAATAAGCTTTGTACTTGTGATTCCAAGGGATCAGTAGCTCTGCCTACCTTAGCAGGTAATGCAGACCAATATGAAGAGAACAATAGAGCTGAAGAGCTGAGGTCTGTACTCAGCACACCAGAGGTGCTTTATTTTGGGCATCATGCAATGCACTGCATGCCCAGTTGTAGCTGGAGTGCATTATATGTGCACACAGGTCACATCATCCAGTTTAATTTTATCCCAAAGATGTTCATTGCATGTGGTCCAAGACTGCTGTGAGATGTGAGCCAAGGCTCAGTAGGGGAGAATGAGCAAGAGATGTTTCAAAAGCACACTCCTGATCCAAGCCCAGACATTAATACTAAACTTCCCAGGTGTGCCCTCATTATCTTTATTTCAGTGGCAGGTGATTAACTAATTTCATTACACTGTTTGTAAGTAATTTGGACCTAGGGGAGGTAAAAGATTCCTAGTGTCAACATACAGAGCACTAATAGTAAACAGCTTTATTGCTTTTCAAGGTACATGTAGAACAGAATAGATTTTATAGATCTGAAGCATTTGAATTTTCTCTCCCATGATTATATCAAGGATCATCAATATATTACTCATAGGAAAAAAATCCCAAACATTTACTGGAATAAAGAAAAATTGCCTTGTTTAGTCTACTATACACCTGGAAAATGCACATTCTTTAGCTATTTAAGTTCCTACTACACCTGAAAATATGCAAATATGTAGAGAGATTTGTGACTTATACTGACATCCTATTTTCCATTTTTGAAGTCATGTAGGAGGAGACAGAGAAAATACATATTATGAGTAAAAGAGTCAAAGAGAACTTTCATTGTATTCAAAAGACATGATTGTCAACACTAGTAAAGAGTAAAAGAAAAATAATTAAGCTTCTACATTTGAAAACTACAAATTTGAAAACTTTGCATCAGTTTTTCATAAGGACTATGGTGTCCAATGTGGTGTCAAAGGTGAAAGGAAAAACAGTTTAATAATATTAAAAATTAAATTATAATAACTAGTATCAAACTGCAGAGAATTTTACATCTCCTGACTACATCACAATCTCCATCTCAGGACAATGAACCAAGTATAATTTTAAATCACCTATTAAGGCTAATAGTAAGTCCGCCAAATCAGGAATGGGACATACAATTAATGAACACTAATTATAGAAATAATAGCTGAAAAAAAGGAAGTGTGATCCAGGCAACTGCATGACTTGCAATGTGACCTTAGTAACAGGCAGGTCTCAGATACCTTGTGTACGGAAGCATTAATTTTAGATATAAAACTAAATAGAAAAAAGGATTAAATAAGAATTAAATATCAGTTTTTTACTGCTATGTTATGACAGGCTAATTCAGCATATTTGTTTGATAAACTAATCTGCTGAATCAAGAAAAGAACAGGACAAATATGCACTAAGTACTTCTTGTGATATCATGTGGGAATTATTGGTTGCACACAAGAAGGTGGAATTGCTAGAGGAGTAGGATGGCACAGAGACAACAACCACTTCAGTTACCATCAGCATGGCAGGTTACTAACAGAGTTTCATGAAGATCAATCTTGATGGCAGAGCCCTGAGAGAATCCCATCCCCAAGAGGTCTGTCTGCCAGGGGTAAGGAATTGCTTAGAGACAGCACACCTGAGGGCTGTCCCTTTTCCTTTGATGGCCTTGGGCAGCCCTGTGATCATTGGACCATGTCTGATTGCCCTCACCAGACCTGCTGGTCTCCATTAGGTGCCATGGCACTGGGTCCCTATGAGGAAGCCTCTGTCTCTGCTGGCTGTGTTACCACGCTTGGCCCCCATCTCTGCCCTTGCAGCAGTCCCCACTACTCTCTGAATCCTAGCAACGGTCCCCATGCTCCCAGAGCCCTGATCTGCTTATCTCCTCACTCTTCATCTGAAGCATGAACCCTGTTACCTTGTAAGCACTACAGCCAAACCTGACATCAGGATTAAATTCACCTGTCTGTGAGCACCCGCTAGAATAATCCATTACCCTTGCTGGTCCCACTAGCATTTGCAATAGAAAGTCATTACAAACACAGCTGAATGTTATCATTTATGAGGTTATTCATCATCTGGGTAATTCATCAAAGTAAAGCCACTAAGTATTTGAAAAGTATTTTTACACTGGTGTGTAATAAAACACAAAAAATAAAAAACAAGAAAATAAATAGAAGGAGCCAAACCCACAAATAGATACCTTATCAAAAATGTTAAGTTGCAATATTCACTTACCCAAACACTGAGCTTTTAACTTTAGGGTTTTTCCAGGGAATTTAAATAAGGACTTGGTATTAAAAATTGCATGAAATAAATGAAAGCTTCAATAAATGGCATGCATAGACAGAGTTGTGCTTTAATCTCAGCATTCTGGTAACTATATTTTTCTTAGTGTGCTTACGTATTTGATCTGTATCTGGATAAAATATATAATTTTTCTTACATTTTTTACATTGCTTGATGAATTGTCATTGTCTGTTGGCTTCTAAATAATAGCAATATTTTATCAAATAGCATAGTGTGACTCTAAGAAATGGATATGTTTTATGGGTGAATTTATTCACTACAGGAGCAGGTAAAATTCAAACCGATTACTTTATCAGAAAATATCCCAAAGCTAAGCAATTAATTCAACCTGAATCATGCCAGTATTGCATGATTTATGAGACACTGGTCTAGAACTGAAGTGAATTTGTAAGGGTGAATTATTTTCCATGTTAATTAAACTAACAGGAAACTGAGCACCGATGATATAAAACTTACGGTCTCTGTAAAAGATAAGAAATTTACATCTTCTGGCAGTTTGTTATTGTAGCAGGTTGACCCTGGCTGGATGCCAGGCACCCACCAGAGCTGCTCTATCACTTCCTTCCACAAATGGACAAGAGAGAGAAAACATAATGAAAGGTTCATTAATTGAGATAGGGACAGGGAGAGAACACTCACCAGGTACCATCATGGGCAGAACAGAATCAGCTTGGAGAAATTAAATTATTCTATTACTAACAATATCGGAGCAAGATAATGAGAAGATAAAACAGAACGTAAAACACATTTGCCCACCCCTCCCTCCTTCCCAACTCTACCTCCTCCCCCACAGCAGTGCAAGGAGATGGGGAGTGAGGGCTATAGTCAGTTCATCACATGTTGTTTCTGCCACTGCTCTCTGGGAGAGGAGTCCTTCCTCTGTTCCACAGGAGACAGCTCTCCATGAACTTTTCCAACATGAGTCCTTCCCACAAACTACTGCAGCATGGGTCACTTTCTACAGGGAATGCAGTCCAGCCCCTCAAGGACAGCCTGCTCCAGGACAGGTCCCACCCAGGATCACAAGTCCTACCAGCATGAGTCTCCTCTCCCTACAGGTCTCTGCCAGGAGCCTGCTCCAGCAGAGGCTTCCCATAGCTTCACAGGCTGAATTTAGGCATCCACCTGCTCCAGCATGAGTCTCCTCCAAGGACTGCAGGTGGATCTCTGCACCCTGTTAACCTCCACGGGCTGCAGAGGCACAGCTGCTTTGCCATGCTCTTCACTGCAGGGGATCCTCAGCTCTGGCACATGAAGTACCTTCTCCCACTCCTTCTCCACTAGTCTTGGTGTCTTCATGCTTGCTTCTCTCACATATTCTTACTCCTCTCTTCTCTGGCCATAATTACTTCTGCACAATAATGTCTTTTTCCTTCTAAATGTCTTATTACAGAGGTGTTACACCACTACTGATTGGCTTGGCCTTGCAGCAGTGGTGTGTCCATCCTGGAGTCATTGGCATTGGCTCTACTGGACATGGGGAAGCTTCTAGCAGCTTCTCAATGAAGCCACCCCTGTAGCCCCACCACTGCCAAAACCTGGACATGTAAAATACAATTATTTTTTCCCCATGCTGTAACTGCACTGTAATCAAGATGAGGTTACAGAAATGGAAGAGTAACCATTCTCTGAAATAGTGGTCATGGCTGAGGTAGGCTGATGTGATCGTTGACACTGAATTTGTGGACAAGGCAATAAGGCAGTGGCATAGTAAGGAGAAAAGAGTGAATATAGAAGAAAGAAAGGAGGAGGGATCAAAAAGAAATTAATTGTAAGTAAGTCCATGGGACGATTGCTTCTGGTTTATGCTATAAAATTAAGAAAAACAGTAATAGACCAGTTACTTTGAGCAAAACTGTATTAATTACCTCAGCCACCCAGATCCTCTTTTGGGACACAGTAGAATATGTCATTTGAAATGCAGTCTCAGTTTTATTAAAAGTATTAAAATCTATTTAAATTTTTAATAGATATTCAAAAGGCCAGGTATGATTTCTTTTACAGGGAAAATTTCACATTGAACAATTTTTCAAGCAACAACTTGCTTGAACTTTGTCTCACTTGTCTCACTATAACATATGTTGGAGGAATGTATGTGGAGTGTAGCTTTGCAAATACAAACTAAAAACTAAAAGTTTAATAATCTAAATTTGTATATGCTTTTTCTTGGAATATGTCTGAAATTCAAACAGTTGCCTTTCTTATCAACCATATTTATAAAAAATAATTCTGGAGAGTTCTGTAGCCTACCTACTATCATTCTACTCCCAAAATCATTCAGCTGAAACCAAGCAGAGATTACTTCCTAGACCGCAGTATTTAGTGAGTAGCAACTACCTAGAGAAATTGCATTTTATTGATGTATTGCAGCAATACCTCATCAGGGCAAAACTATTCAAGCATCATTCTAAAGACAGCTATTCCATATGGCCTTTTCCTTACTCCTGTTCAACATTCTCATTTTTCATAAAAGAAGTAGATGGAAAAATACAGAAAGCACATTTGTCTAGTCAAAAAACTATCATCCCTTCAAGACCTTTTTGGCATTTAGTTAAATACTTCCTGTAAAATTGTGCTTCATATGACAAAATGTGTATTGTAGTAATGAGAGCAAGTGGGCGCTGAAGAAGGCATAAAAATTAAAATGATGCACAACAACTGAGTGATATCTGGGGGTGTGTGCAGAGAGGGAAAAAAAGCAACAAAATATTTTTTGAAATAAGTTGTACACAATCAGAGAATATTTTAGGTTTGAAAAGGCCTTTAGGATTATCGAGTCCAACCGTAAGCAACACTGCCAAATCCACCACTATAACTATGTCCCTAAGCACCAGGTCTACATGTCTTTTAAATACCTCCAGGGATGGTGACAATTCTGCATTAGTAGTTAACACATCTGTGGTAGAGACACTTGTCAATGACTTTTCTCTAGTTTTCTTTAGTTTATGCTAAATAACTGCTACACAAGAGAAGTATATTTTCTTTGAAAAGGTGATAGGAGAGGCTGCAAAATGTGGTGAAATATTTCCCCTCACTTTTTCAAATAAGACAGTTGAATCAAAAAAGTCACAGTTCTTATTTGTGACTTAACTGTATTAAACACCTCATCTTAACACCAATATGAGCTATATGTTGTATATTTTAATCAAAAGTTAGTACCAGTTATTTTTCCCTTCCAAAATTCAGTGTTTCCATGGCCTTTAATGAGACAGGAAGAGGACAGGAATAGCTACAGCTGTGAACAATAATTTTATTTGCTACATATTGTAATGCACAAGAGGAATAACGAATTATTTCCTAGAAACTGATCTTACTGGTGCAGATTAGTATCACCAAAATTGTGACTATCTAAGGCACAGCCCTGGTAATATTTTAAGACATTGTGGCCCTCTCTGTTCTCAGACCCTCTGGCAAAATCTCACAATGCAAAAAAATTAGGATAAAAGGTATTTAAGATTTAAGAGTATGTAAGAGCATGGATTAACTTGCCATTAGCAGTCAGTCTCAAACTGCTTTATACCTGCTAAAAATGTGTACCATTTATGGGATCCTGAAGCCACTGGCTAAAAGAATATTAGAGCCTTGTGGGGAAAATACATTTTCCAGATCATTATTCTTGATGACTTTCAAAAATTTATCACTCAAGTGAGGACAAAATACACTGTATAAGCCTCCTGCACAAATACAAACTGCTATAGATAGGACATATATATAGTAAGTGTACTCTGCTATTCTTTCAGTAAGGATACAATACTTTTCACCTCAATAAATCTTCTTGGGTAGCAACAAGATATAACAGATAGAGTTATTCTGTCAGACATAAAAATGGTGTGAGGACTGAAAATCTATGCATTCTGCAATTTATGGCTGCTGCCTAGCAGCAGCCTGGATACTTCAAGAAGGTATTCTGTCTCAAGGTACTTTGTAACTTTAGAGAGTTTCCTTGAACTTCATAAAACCCCTCAGAGAGCACTATTTTCTTTAGGGTATTTGCATGTTCTCATCCTTAGGAATTTCGTTCTCTTGTTTAAGAGTTATTTAGCATAAGATTCATAGAAAACTGCTCATACATGATTTTTTTTGCTAGGATTTCATAGCAAATGGAGGAGGAAAATAAGACCTGGTTATGTTATTTAAATTGCCTTTTTTTTTCTTCTTTCATCTTGGTGACTTTTTTCAAAGCTTGCATAGGATCTTGTGAGATATGGGGAAAAAACTGCAAAGCAACATAATGATTCATCATGGAAAGCAGAAGAGAGTTCATCCTGCACAGATGAAGAAAACAGTAGATGAGTTTTCAACAAATACTTCAAACACATATTTTCTGATAAGTGTTTCTTAAGCCAGCTATCCTAATTCTTCATCACTCTATGAACTAACAAAAGTGGTGCTCCCAGGGTATCTAGGTTTTAGTACTTGCGATATTCAAGGAGAATATAGCAATGACATTTTTATATTTACTGAGTTGCCTGTATTAACTGCAACTTTCCTGAAATGATCAGCTGACAATAAGTCAGAAAAATATGAAAACACTTCTGTCTCCTATCTCAAGCAGAACAGAAGGGTAGGAGGAAGTCATTAAGTTCAAAATTATCACCTTTAAAGCTGTGTGTTATCTCGTGCATAGCAGAAGGCACTTGAAAAATACCAGGACAGTATTTCAAAAGGAGGTAAAAATGTGAAGTGATGAGTTTTTACTGACAAGGAACTGACCGAAGCCATGACCTTGTCCATAAGGGGCATAGGAACTCATACAGACAGGCATCTGTGTAAAACAAGAAACTGTGCATAAGGCTGCACCTCTGTGCAAAGCAGATGCTAACTCAGAAAATCCCATATTAAATTTTTTTCTTCAGGTTCATTTCTCACAGGATGCACCTACATACAAACATACATATATTCACATACATAAGAACCATTTCCGAGCTCGTGAGAAACTGTCCTTATGGTTTTAAATCTTTATACTGAACCTCAGGGTGTTTTGCATCTTTTCAACAGATGAAATGAGAAATAGATACAGTTCTCCATTTCAGAACACAAAATATCAGCAGAGAAAGCAGAAGAACATTTTGTGACAGTTTAATTTTGCTGCATGAGTGTGAAAATGGTGTGAGAAAGAACTGACTCATGTATTTTTTTGCAAAACTCCATCTTGTAAAAGTTCAAACAATGACACAAACTTGCAGTAGTGATCTACAGAAGTACTGTCATGGAACCTTGTTGGACTGGAGGCAGAAAGACACAAGTTACTTAGAGGGGAAAAAAAGACCCTGTACACTCTGCAAGTTACTCACTCACTGTCTTGGGCCATGTCAGACTGCATGCCTACGTGAAAAGGATTGTGTACTATACAAGAGAAGGCAGTCTAGGATCAAGACTAGAACTTGGGAAACAAAATGCTAATTCCAGAAAATAAATATTTTCTGTACAGTTTCATATAAATTTAATTGTACTTCTCTTGTTCATTCATGAACTGCCTTCACACTAAAGAAACCAAAGGTGTTTTAGTACATCCTATAAAATCTTTAATCTCTGCTCTACCTGGTTCTTCCATAGGTAGCGGAGAGTGTGGGAAGCTGGCATGCCCACTAATTTGTTTACTCTGAAATGACATTCTTATTTCTCTTAAGAAGGAGTACAAAGGCAAATCAACAAGTGTTCAAAACCTAAAATATGTTTGGCTTATCAGAGAATTCCATTTTAATACACCTTTGTAGAGAGCTGGCAGACATTCCTGTGCCTTTTCTACTATAATAGAATGTTTAAGTGTAAGAGAAAAGCAATTCTTTGTGGCATAAATTTTGCACAGTAAATATTGCAAATTTTGTAAATTAGAAACCCCAAACTAGCCTAGAAGTGTATTTTGGAATATGAACTATGGACCAAAATTGTCTTACTGAAGCTGCTCAGGACAATTATAAGTTCAATATTTTGTCTCTCTATTCTCTTTTTCCAAGTTGGATCCTTTGGCTTGATTATACTTTTAGCATAGTAGTTGGGGCAACACTGAAGAAATCCAATTAGGATGCTTAAAATAAGTATAGTCACTTTGCATAAAGTTCACACATCTATAAACTGGTGCTAGAGTCTACATAAAAAAACCCCATGGGATTCAGAGCATTTTGGACCTGATCTATCTTGGTCTTGGTCCCCTGGGACACATGGCATTCCCAAGATTCTGCATGTGTGCCATATATCCCCTGGGATATACAACATTCCTAAGATTCTGTATGTCTACTGTGTGACATTTGGATATTTCTACTGCTGAAATGGGCAGTAGGGAAGAGACTAGCTCCACCAGAGGACAATGGATGGGAATTCTGTTCCACCATCCCATTCAATATTCACTTTACTGTTAAATTTTAACAGAAATCTGCAGCCCTGATATTGCCTCATTACCTCTTCACATCCTAATCAGGGTTTTCCTTACTGGCGCCGTGTTAGGAGAAAAGTAACTACCAGGCTAGCTAGTGGGGAGCAGAGGAAATGCAGAGCAGGCTTTGCAGCTCATGCCAGCAAGTCGATGTGGAACTCATCCAGGCACGTTCCTCCACAGAACAAGCTGCTCTCCTGATTAGGTCATCTCATGTGTAAAGACATAATGAGCCGAGATAGCCTGTACTCTTCGCACAGGCAGACATAAAATTCTCTTCCTGTGTATGCAGTTGGTAGTAGTCACAGTTTGAAAGTGGATATTACAATTTTCTACGGCCTGTTTAACAGAGGTTTTCTAGTGCTTCATATGGATAGAGGATATTTGTAAGTAAATGGACATGGGAAAGGAGAAAACTAGGAGCAGATGATAAAACTGTTTGAGCATATGTTCCAAGAATGCAGCAACCTTTTAATCTCTGCAAACATATAAAATTAGTCAGAATGTCTGGATAGGGTGTGTTTTTTTCTTAAATAGAAGGAAAGAAAATGTTGTTACAACAAATATTTAGCAAACTGCTGCAATATACTTACCATTCTCTGAATGCTCAGTTTTAATGCACACAAAGAATGCCTGCAATCAGTTGGATACAGGCCTAAGCAATTCCAAAACACTAAAGTGTTTTTTCTTCTTATTTTTAGATACAAATTCCTCTGCATGTGCTTACAGACTCTCTGAAACAAGCCTGGCAGTCTCGTGTACAGCATACCTCAAACTGTTGTGTTAATCACAAGGTTTGCATCAGTTGAACGTCTTTGTTCTCAGTATTTTTGGCTTCTTCAAAGCAAATAATGATGTGAGCGTGCACAGTTCCTGACACTGATAATGTTTTACAGTTCTCACACATCAAAATACATACCAGGCACAATTGTGTATAAGAGCTACTAAATTATTTTCTAGATAAGGTAGAGTGACAGGTATAAATATAAATAACTCATTATTTACATACCTGTCCAACATAGTAATTTTAATTTAGCAAGTTACAATTCTACTACTATTCTATTTTTCCCCTCACCATACATTACTGTAGTATTTTAGAAGAACAATAGATTTCACACTTCAAAGGAATTAGTAGTAAAAACCTGCATACACTGAAACGGAAAATTCTGTTTAAACAGAGTGGATCAGGTCTGCAACATCACTGTGCTTATGAAAAACTTCCCCATATTTCAATGACAGTTTTTGCTGAAAAATGGAGATACAGGGAAAAAGAGGAGAACAAGCAGTGTAGTTATTAATAGAGAGTGGTAGGGCACTGGGAATAAAAGCATAAATGATTGATAAAGAAATAAAGGAGGTAAATGGAAGATAACAGACAGAAACTTGATCAAAAACTTAGGCAAGCAATAAGGACCCAATAAAAACCAACAGAGAATGAAAAGTCGGAGTGTGGAAGAAAGTAAAAAGTCCAGAAAAAAAGAAAGTGAGAAAACTGAGGGGTAACAGGAGAGAACAGTTGGGGAAATAATAGGCAGAGGGGATTGGTGGTGTCAGAAAGGCATAGAAAGATTGAGGTAGAAACGAATCAGGAAGGAATGAGGGGAGTGAGTGGGGGAATGGGCTATGAGCATGAACAAGAGAGCAAGAACCAAAGTGGATACAGAAGGCAGGATAGGTGTACAGAATGCCAGATTGATATAGAGAGACTATGGAAGGGTAATAGATACCTAAACGAGAAGTGAAATGAAAAAAGAAGAGAAAAGGAAGAGGAGGAGGAACATGGAGGAGACTACTAAAAACAAAAAGGCCGTGCTAACAGGTAAATCAGGATGGCCCTCAGCTTGATTTCAGATTTTGCTTTACATTTTAGACCTCTATACCTTCTCTGTTTCTCTCTTTTTTTTCTTTTTGTTGCCACCTTTTCCTGGTCTAGCAATCATAGATGTAGACTAAATCAATGTGCTTAAATCTGAATGGGTATAAGGCACATCACATGAGAGCTGACAGGACGGCTACTTCTTGCAAATGCCCAGTGAGTGTTTGCTTTTTCTGTAACAGTGTTCCAAGATTTTGATATTTCAGGTTCTGTAAGAACAGACTGTTCTCTACATTCAAAAGGAGAGAAAAAGAGTCAAGGAAGATTCTACTCTGCTTACTAAATCATATTTCTGTCAAATACTCTGTTAATATCTCCTGAGGTTGTTCAGACCTTGGCATTTAAACCAAACTCACCTGTGAATTTTACAGATTTCACCACAACAAATCTGCACATTCAAAGTCTGTATGTGTCAAATTTGGAGGCTACATGGGAAAATTACAATCAGAATGAAGGAATAATACAGCTCCAAATGAATGACCACATACATCTTCATCTATTAAATGTGATGAGTATAAAAATACTGCATTCCTCATGGTGGAGTTATGGGTTGTCAAAACAATTAGTTATGATTATACAGGTCAAACCATAAATTTATTAATTTCTCAATATAGCCAATGTGTTCTCTTTACTTTTAATTAAATTTTTGTTCCTGAAATTGACTTAAATAGTGCTGCATTGTCGATAGGATTTGTAATAACTCATCTCTTTTCATTTGTATTCTAAAATATGCCTGGTACAGTTATAATTCTTTACTGCTCTGACATTATAGCTTACATTTTAGAATGCAAAACTGGTGTTTTCAGCATCATATAATCCATTGTAATAGTTTGTAAGTGGTCTTTCATTATTCATTAACTAAGAATTTTAGTGTTAAAATTACCTACATGCTGACAAAAGAGCAGCCCACTCAGGGTGCCCTTCTGCATCATTTTGTCTTCCCCACATTGCTTTACTTTACCAGCCATCTTGAAGAACAACATTTTTTTTCTTGTCCTTAACTCTTCATTTGAAGTGCTCAGATTCATTTGACCTTTGCTTGTCTGTCTTCTACCTGTGTATTTTCAAGCAAACTGCTGCTGAAGTGTGTGTTCAACTTAACACACTTAAATTTTGGGTGTTTTGGCTATGTAGGCATGTAGAGAAAGAGCTTTGCTGAATAAGGATTGATACATGCATACACTTAGAATTAAGCTCCTCATAGAATCAAAGATTCTACTTTGTTGCAAATGGTTTTTTGTGGATTTTGATGACAATTTATTACAAGATATATTAAATATAACAGGTAGGCTTGTGTTACATGTAACAAGAATATTCTATCCTTGTTTATACTTAATAAGGTGAAAGCAAATTGCTGCTTTAAATGTAGGGATGAACTCTTACATTTCAATACAATGATACAGTAAAAATAATGGACACTCTGCGACTTTGATTTTGTTCTGATCAATATATATACAAAGGAGGGATAATAAACACCACAAATATCTGATAAAATAATATCAAAAGATACCTAGCACTCAGAAGTGAGGACAATCCAGAAATAAATTTGCCAGTATAGCCCTAATTTGTATTCTTCAAACATCAAAACTATTATAAAGGCTTTAATAGAATCGACAAATTGAGGTGTTTTTTCACACAGTCTGTGGTCCAGTGAGTACCATTCTCAACTTTCATCTACTGCAGTGTACCTAGAGACAACACTATATACATGAACAGAACATGTCTCACTTGTGAGAGCTGGTAGAGAGTTCTTTCTCTTAACCCTCTTATTCATACAGCATGAGTCAATAGACCAAAAGAAGACTAGAAAGCAAGTTATTAGGGATGTTCAGGACATTTGGGTTGCATCAGCATGTATGAATCTCTCTCAAAAGTCCCTCTAAAAGTCTGCATCACAGATGGTTATCTATCAGTTAGAAGAGTGTCAGCTATGTACATTGAGTTTGGCCTCTCATGAGACTTGTGTTGAGCTCTATTCTGAATCTAGGTTTTAAAGAGGTCAAAATACACAAGTAAAATAATAATTTTAACCAAGCACTTTTCAACCAGAATTTTTATTTTCTTACAACCTTTCCCAAGGTACACATAAATATAATACCAGACAAACTTTATATCAGATCTTACAATGTGTATTCAGTACACCTGACATCTATTGAAATGACAAAAAGGGCAATTAATTTTTCAAAGAATTTCACAGACTGTTCAAAAAAATTTTTTCTACCATGTGAATTGTTGGGAACATTTATTTTTTTAGTCTTCCATATTAAAAATGGGAATTTTGTCTCAAATGGTAGATATACTTGTATAAACATTCATTTGAGATTGAGGAGAAATTAACCCAATTCTTTCAGAATGCTAGTTAAAGAGAAGTAATTACTCAGAATTCAACTGTTTGTCATGGTGCAGAGACCTGCAAAATTCCCAGCTGCATAAATCTGTGTATAAATCAATTTCAGAATAATTAAAAAGCTCTGCTATTTTAGCCAAAACCCTCTGGGACAAGTTTGAGCCAAGAATAATATTTGTTTGTTGGGTAAGTTTCTGTGGCTTTTTCCAAGCAAAATTTTAACTGATGCTTTACTACTATGTTGTTAGTTGTGGCTTTTGCATGGTAGGGACTATCTTGCAAGAAACAATGCATACAAAAGAAATTTTGCCTTATCTACATGATTTTAAGGCAATCTATTGCACTGCATGTCTCACTATTCAATCATTCATAAGCTTTTGATACTTAAAGCCAATAAGATATGAAGCTTAATTTGTTCAAAATAATTCTTTACAGCTGATGCATCTCTCTCTCCTTTTCAGGCTGAGACATATGCTGCTACAGTGAAATATTGTCCCCAGCTTCCTACGGAAAAGAAGCAGGATGCAAAGCCAGGCTGTAGTGCCATTAGTTGACACTCTGGTGCCATGCAGAAAACAACTGATTGAGAAGTATCTACCAAGGCATCTTCTCCAGATGTGTACTGTGACAACTTTTTTCAGGGCTATGTCTCAGCCCAATGAGGAGCATGATTAGGACTTTGAGTGAATAATTGTCATTTCTTTCTATAATACAGTTCCCATTCAAACTCATGCTATCAATGTCTCTCTTCAGCTAGCTCTGTGAATCAAAATGTTGAACTCCAGAATTTTAATCTGAAGGTTAGATTACCCAAAAAACTAGCAATGACTATTTAAAGTGTTTGCTATCCAAGTTGTCAAAAGGAGATTCACAGTGATATTTTTATATCCCCTCTGGATCAATTGTGTAAAACAGTCTTACCAGCTTTAAGATTTCTTATCAGAATCTTAAAAGACCTCCTGGCATAGGCTTAGAGACAGATAAAAGATGGTAAAAAGAGATGGATTTATACAAAGTTCAAATCAAGAAGTCAGTCTTGAAAAGAATGTGCAGCAGCAAAGAAAAATATGTCTCCAAATCCCACTATTGATTGATCAAATAAGTGTATTTAAGATTAGCCATTCTGCTACAATTTAATTAAGAGAATGCATATGTCAGCTTTTGTTATTTAACCTTCTTTCATACTTATTATGTCCTAAAGATCAATAAAAGCATCCTTTGTTTAGAAAACACTATCCAGAATCCCTGCCATTTCGGTCATTATAACTCCATGAGAAAAACAGCCTGTGGTGAGAATTAAAATGGGTTTTATCTGCTGAGTTAATCCCATACAAAAATCACTGTGCCCTGTACCTTGGTCAGTCCAAGTGACCAATACAGGCAATCATTCTCTTTTGATACACTCAATTTTGAAAGGATGCAACAAAAGAGAACAGAAAGAGAGCAGAGAAGGAGTTCTAATCTCACTGTAGAAATTTTATCCCTGAATGTAGTTTCATAGACCATAGACAGATATAAAATTCTAATCTCGCTATAGAAATTTTATCCCTGAATGTGGTTTCATAGACCATAGACAGATATAAAAAACTGAAGTTATTAAATTAACATTTAGACCAGTTACTTTCTAGTTTGTCTCTTAATTGACAAATCCACACTACACCAAACTTCAATTTAATTACTTTCTATTTTGTCTCTTAATTGACGAATCCACACTACACCAAACTTCAATTTAATACTTGGCTTGCAAAATATTCTGATGATATATTGATGGCACTAGCTGTAGTATTAGTCATCAAGTAATCATTAATTAACCTTGTGTAAGCAAATTATAGAAGGGACTTACATATATATATACTTACATATATTTTGTATATGCACACATATAAAGTGACTGGGTTTGCATACTGTATTTCATCTCTACATGTGATGGATATAGAGAAAAAATAGAGTGTTAATAGTTTAGAAGGTATAAGAAATTTACACTTCTCTTCTGAAATCCCCCCCAAATTCTATTTATACTGAAAAACTATTAAACTTTGGAGACTTGTTCTCTATGAGACTTTTTCCATTACTTCTCACTATTTTATTTTATCCAAGACACTAAACCTCTCTCTCAGGGAAAGTCACCACATCCATATTCCTTGCAGTTTTGCAGTGCATTAGAAATTTTCATCTTCTCTGAATATATTGCACCACAAAATCATGACCCTTCAAATGTGCTACAGTTGCTTAGGAGCTTATGGAAGTCGCAGACCAGTGTAGGTACACAATGCTGGCTGAGAGGTGATGCCACTGCTCACAGCATGATTACCAAAGTACCTGTGGCTACTCATTTAATTCAGTGGTGGGCTCTCTGCATCTTGCAACAGCCTCCTGCTCTGCTCTGGTATTGTGTTCTCTGAAGAGAAGACCATAATTTCTTTATTGGAGTAGCAGTATCTACCACAAATTACAAGCTGTGAGCACTATTATCCTAGCATGACCATGTAGAGCTTAATTCTTTGAAGCTCTGCAGGTTGTGTAACATCATGTTGCCCTGTTCATACTTGCATTTAAGAACAGTTTTGTTCAGAAAAGCTCTGTGGGATTTGGAGAATCTTTATGCCATATAAATGTAAGCTAGTATTAATATGTTTTTTAAAGCCACATGCAGGTCTTACTCTTGATCCCAGTGCAGTCAATGAGATTCTGCCACGCTTTGTTGGGACTAGAATGGGGCTCATAGTGAGCAGTAGAAAATTATTTCAAATGTTTAAGGGTTATTTTAAATTTAAACTCTGATATTTCAAGGCAAAGGATCATTTTAACTGCAAGGAAGTCTGTGCCCATCACATCTTGAAACACTGAAGTCTGATAGATGTGCCTTTAGGAATCCTTTCTTGCAGAGGGCAAGGTAAATAAGGGAGGTCATTCACCTGGATAACACAGGGGTCAGGAAGCTGAGGTTTCTGTGTCATCCTCAGAGCACAAAGACTTTGAATCTAGGCTAGGCCTTTGAATAATCATGCTGGTGGAAATCAAGAAAAGATATCCAGACATATAGTCTTTAAATATATAACTTGTGTTTGCTGACATGGCCATTTGAAAACTAAGTGCTAAAGAATGAACTCTTTCAGACAGTGTTGGAATATATTAGTAACTTAAAGACTTCCTTGGTGTTTTGCTGGGTGGATACTGTCAGTACAAAATACATGAACACTGAGTTAGAAGAAAATAATACTGCATTTGTCAAAGCAGCCTAAGCAGGGTAATACACTTAGTAATACAGTGCACTTAATCATTGGGTTAAGGTAGCTAAAGATTAAGCAAGGTGGATAAGCAAGGCAATGCACCTGCTCATTACTACAAATTCTACTTTATAATTGGTTAATCCACTATTAACACACTGATCAGATTTATGATCATGCACCCTGCATGTGAATTTAAAGCTGCCTGCTACTATAATATTCCTGAGAGTTCACACCAAGGTCAACTCTGGCTCAGCCCTTCACAACAGGCTTTGGCATTGCCTTAACACCTGGTACCATTGGCTGTTCTGAATAAAGAAGACTATAGCTTGCTGAATCAGAGAAAAAACTTGTTTTCCCATGCATATTTTCTGTCTCCTCATTAGTAAAGTTGGCAAGTGTTAAGGCAGAGGGGCCTTACCTACCTTTTCTGCAGCAAATATGTGATTCAGTGCACATTTTCTTTTCACAGAGACAGTTAGGAATTATAATCAGACCCAGTCCTCCTATCCAGTAAATAAGGGAGCCTTGAGGAAGAGGTATGCCATTATAATTAAAGAGGGAGAGGAAAATAAACATTCATACAGAGTTCTACATTTCATAGCTTTCCAATGTCATTATAATTAAAGAAGGAGAGGAAAATAAACATTCATACTGAGTTCTACATTTCATAGCTTTCCAATGTTTGACTTTGCAGTCTTGATGTGTTGTTTAAATTAATTTTGTCTTCAATCATATATGTTACAAAACACTATACTGAAAGTTCAGAGTCTTTTCATGTACCATATTGACACCTATATATTTCATTACTATATTTGCAACTTTTAAAACCACTGCAGAGATCTTTCCTACTTGATCAGATAAAACAACTTACAGCATTAGTAGTTTATTGTTTTGACAGTAGTTGACTGTTTACTGTAAACCAGTCAAAAAAAAAGATGGGAAACTGCTCCTCCATACAGTAAAAGTACTCTTTTGGAGCAGAAAAATGATATATGGAAATTCAGGTTACATTCATGTTTTGGATGCGAATATTGAATGAGATAATGAGCCTTTCTGCTCCTCTAGACCAAGGTCTGGCCTTTCTGAACACATAGAAATATATAGAAAACTTTGCTGGTTTCGTACTCCAGTCTCAGCATCTCTCTCATTTCCATCACTCAATCAGCATATTTAGCCTCTCCTATTCCTGCTTCTGGACCTAAGCATCTCATGTAGTAGAACAACTCTTCCCTTTCTAGCCATGGCTACTTACAGATGCTGTTTTGCACTAAACCACTAACATACTGTGTATTTTTTGTCAATATAAGTTTTCCTTTCTCATTTGTTTTTGTCCTTTCTCTGCTTGTCTTTTCTTTCTTTTGGCAGTACAATAAGAAAGCCTTTTGTCAATAAATCTTAGGGAGATGAGTAAAAGCAGAGAAGACACCTCCTTGTTTTCAAGTTGAGTGCCCAATAACGTGGTTTGCTGCCATTACCAGAAGAAACAACTTTGGTGGAGATCATGCTCAGCACCTACATTGTTGAACAAGAGCCTGTTCGCCATGGACAATCATTCATGTAACAGTAATACGTCTTTAAAGAATATGTAAAAAAAAAGGTTATTTTAAGACTATTCTTTAGGCTATTCTTGAAAAAATTAACATTAGAAAGAAGAAAGTAAGTTGCACAATAATCTCATAAACATGAGGCTTATGAAATACAGCAGAACAGTAGTTTTACAGATTCATGCAAAGAAATGATCTTGCACCAAAAACATGCATAGACAGATGGAAGTTAGGCAGATTAAAATGCAAACAAGTTCTCAAATTCATTCTCTACTTATATCTTCAAAAGAAAGGAGCAATAACCAAATATAGAGACTTCCTATAATGGCTTATATTTGATTTACATTTCAGTCTGACCTCTATTTTTCAGAAATACAGTTCACTATTTACTAGAAAAAGTGCTCCTTTTGACCTAAACTGCTACTCTATCATCACTTGAATACTAACAGAAACATTCCAGAACACCTCAGAAATTCAAACTTAAATTTAAGGAATGTCAAGCCTATTTTCAGGATAAAAGCATCTGTCTGACATTATTTCCACAGGGTGCACATATTTGCCAGTACTGCAGTTCAAGCTTATAAAATAAAATAACTTTAACAGCCCATCCCAAAGGTCAGGATAAAACCTGGGTAATGCAAAAACCCCAAACATATGACACTGGGCTGTTAAGCATCAGGAGTTAATTCATTCTTACCTGAAGAGTCCCTACAGGAAAGCAAAATGGTCTTCTCACACTCCAGGTCTGTTGTTTTGTCTTTGACTACTAAAGACATGTTACAGGTAAATTCAAATGAGACTTTGTAGTTTTTTCACACCTCCAGCTAACTCCATGAGAGGTGTATTTAATGAAGCCAAATTTCATAGTTCAACCCAATTTTATTATCTCTAGAAAGATGAACGTGGTTGTACATCCACCATAATGCCCCCTCAGAATGAACAGAAAGAGTTTCAGCCTGAAAACATTTCTCCCAGTCACATTTTCTGGAATGCTGTGGTAACACCAATAGTTCAGACAGTTTAAGCCTCATTATATCAAGTTTTGTATAAAAATGGCTGTGCTATCCCAGCTATCATATGGCTGAGACAGAGGACAGAGTCACCTCTAGCTGTGACAACCCACATAACCCAGAGAGACTGGTTGACAGCACTGATCAAGAAAAATAAAACACAAAAAAAAAAAAAAAAAAAAAGAGCAAAAAGGAGTTAAAATATGATTTCCACTTGCTCTTGAAGCAATGTAGCTGGGTGCCCTCATTGGTATCAGCTATAAAGGTGTAGCTTGTTTTCACCTAGGAAAATGTAGGGAATTCAGCTCTGCTGTGTAAGCAAAGGTGTTGAATGCTTTCTATGAAGTAATAACCAATATCAGCCCTTTCCCCTTGTGTGATGAGGTCCAAAGGACCTCACGCTTGCAGAAACAAAATGCTTCAAAATGCTCAAAAATGGATTTTGCAGGTCATGCTATGAACTTGAAAAACTGTAGAAATCTAGTTCTAAAAAATATAGTTCCTTGGTTTAGTGAATTTAATACAGATGGATATCAATTTTTGTAAATACTTTCATGAACATCCCTCTCCTTGAAAAAAACTTCTACCACACTCTGGATCAAACTTGGTTGTTGCTTGGTGGTTTGCTTTGGGCTTTTTGTCTCTGTTTTTCTCTTCTGGATCCTCAGATGACATTGTATTCATATGGCTATATCAGGCATTATTCCCTCACTCTTCCAAACAAATCTGAGTAAAACAAAGAGCCTGTCAAATGCTGCTATAACATGGAATTTTTCTTCTGACTGCATCTTCCTTTCTTATAAACAGGCAGAAGTAACCATTTGTCACAGAAAAAATATAGGAGAATTTATCTTCATAGCATAAGAAAGGAACAAATCTGACCATGAATTCTCTTGAGAAATCAAAAAATTTACTTAACTTTCATGGGCTCATTTCCTTTATGCTGTTGGCTCAGATGAAAAATTGAAACATTGTAGAACTATTCTGTCCAATTTTGTGACCACATTCTTTCATCTTCCACACTGCAGTCATCTTTTGCACCAGCTTGAACCTAGCCAGCAAAATAGGTTCTTTAGATTGGCCTTCTACATACTTTTGCCATATAAACAACCGAGTGAAAAAACATGTGGTGTTTCATTTGTACACAGTGACTTTCCTTTCAAAGCATTTTCTTCTTCATCTCTACTCTGATACTCTGATATATATAAAGATACTCATTCACATTTGATGAAACAATTTTATCTGTTTCCCATTTACTCATACATCACTGTTTCCAGCATTGCCACGTGCAAACATGGTAAGAAAAATGTCAGCTAACCAAGTTTTTTGGCCAACACAGCACTATTTATTCTAAGCATTTTATTAACCTACGAAGTATCTTATGCAATATTTTAGAATCAGCAAAAGGTTCTGAAAATATAAAAATGTTCTAGTTTTCCTAATTTTCTGATAACTTTTAAACTATTTTTCCCCCACTTCCCTTCCACCCCTAACTTGGAACAGCAAAAACTTTGAATTATTGAAATCCCCCTTGAAACAGAATTTTCAGCGCTTGTTGGATTGAGGCCATTTGATGTTCTTGAGAGAGGAAACAGTCTCTCAGTACCAGGAATATCTCCTGATCTTTCCTGGTGGGCACAATGTTGCTGAGCAAGAACAATGTTCCTGAAGAAAAAATTATGTTAGTTAAATAACATTCTATGTTTTCATGTAATAGTCTCATTTTCATTAATCTAATGCTGTTGTCAGAGGATTTCTCCTTGTTTATGGTGACATCAAAAAAAAACTTGTATTGACTCAGAGAACAGTAGGCCTTCTTTACTGAAAGAAAATAAAATTGTAAAAATTTATTTAACCTGCAATATGTCTGAATTTTCTGTGAGAAATATGTAGTTACAAAAACTGAAAATAAAGTATTTGGGTGTAGTACACTGAATGTGTTATGTTTTCCTATTGGCAGAAAATAGATACATTTAGGAGCAGAATAACCACTGATTACCAGGCATATTCTGATTTGTTAGCACTTATTCTCATGGAATTAAAAACATTTTAAACTATCTCATAATGAAAATGGAGAAGTCAAGTCCTAGTGAGATTACTCAGATTAAACTACTGAGGCAGAAAATGGAATAGTCCTGGCTTGCTACCTACAAAGCAAACATTACTGTATCTGATACATCTCCAAATTAGGGTCAGATATAGACATCATCATCTCTACAAAATGAATGACAACCTCTAACCAATTACTAAGGACTGAAACTATGTAGTAGCTCCAAGGGTAGAAGCAGATTGAAGAATTGCACGTGTTATTTTGGGCTTCGTTTTCGAATTCTGACTTCATGAAAACAGGGTGGTATAACTGCATTTGGGTTGCATGGTAGATGATCAGCTATTCTACAGAGGCAGACAGAACAGAGTATGCAGTTGAATGCTTGATGTCATATTTTTCGTGGCTTTCTTCTTTTATAAGATAATTTAAATGACTGCTACTGAATTGGAGAAACGTGTATTAACCACAGTGAAAACAGGTAGCATAAATTCTGACATTCTGCTTTCCAGACCAGAAAAAAATACAAAATTTTCCAAAACAAGGTTCTGAAGAAAAGAATTCTTAGAATGATGGCTTTTGTTTAATAAAAAAAATTAAAATGTATTTAAAAGGAATCAAACAATTTTATTGAAATGAAAATATATTACAAAAAAAAGTTTCAGATTTTAAAAACTAGAAAATTACCATAATTTGTTTTGTCCTTCTCCCTTCAAAAATTTTTCAAATCTATGTTTTCTTGAAATATTTTTACTTAATTAAAGTGGTATTTTCCATTAGAAATTTACTACAATTAAATATTTATTAATCAATTTGCTTTTGGGGCTGAGAATCAGCTTACACTAAGAAAGGAGAAAACCCTTCCAATAAAACATTAAAATGACTAGTTTTTCATTAAATATATTTTGTGTGTACTGCAAGAGAGACTTTCTGCTACCTTCAGTTAGTGCCCATTAAAATGGAATTATGGTTTCAAATACCATAGCTTAGAGCCTGACTTCCTATAGTTTTATTACTTAATCCCTCTCAGCAAGAAAGAATTAATTCAGAACAATTTTTAGTTAAAATCATGCTGTAGCTCAATGAAGAAAGTTCGATATAAATATAGCTGTGTCTGGTGCTTACAATATCCTCCATTGTCTAGTGAAGGAAACACAATTTTATTTATTACCATAATAGCACATCTTAAAATTGTACACTACTATACCTTGTATTCAAGTCTCTAAGTTTTGTCACCTTAAGAAAATAAACACAACAGTTTGCCATAGATATTGCTAAATAATACTTCAGCTCTAACACAGTTTATCATTTCTCCTACATACTCCTGTAAAATTCATTTATTTCTTGCTTGGCAATTCTGATAAATTCTGCTAAGTATTACAAAAAAATCCCACAGGATGACACAACACTGTATAGGAGATGACTTAATCTTTGAGTTGGTAACCAACAGTTGAGATTAATCTTGTTCATCCTTTACTATTTGTTAAATGATGCTGCAGTAAGAGCCTGCTCACCTACAGTTTAAGGCAGAAAACAGGATTCTGCCAAAATGTGCCTCAGTTCTCCAGAAGTGGACCTTGAGCCAAATCATAGGAAAACAAAGGCAAATCGATGAGACTCGTCCCACAAGGTGTACAAAACACGTCTGTGTGCTGCCACAGGATGTCACTGATGTTCCACTTACACATCATACACAATTAAAAGTCATCTTAGAACAGAATACACTCTCCCACATGTGTTGATACACCATTAATAAAATCCAGTTGAATGAGAAACATAACAGTTAAAGAGGTATCAGCCAGCTAGTTTAACACCCAGAGAGTTGTATGGGGTTTGTGTGGCTGGGGTTTGATAGTGGGGGGCTGCAGAGGTGGCTTGTGAGAGAAACTGCTGGATGCTTCCCCCATGTCCAAAGCCAATGACAGCCAGCTCCAAGATGGATCTGCTGCTGGCCAAGGCTGAGCCAATCAGTGATGGTGGTAGTGCCTGTGAGATAACAGATCTAAGAAGGTGGGAAGCAAATTGTACATAGGGCACTTAGAGCCAGTGAAGAGAGGAGTGAGACTATGTGAGAGTAACAGCCCTGCAGACACCAAGGTCATTGAAGGAGAGGGAGGAGGTCCTCCAGGTGCCAGAGCAGAGATTCCCCTGAAGCCTGTGGGTGAGGTAGGCTGTCCCCCTGCAGCCTGTGGAGGTCCACTGGGGAGCAGATAGCCATCTGCAGCTCATGGAGGACCACATGTTGGAGCAGGTGGATGCCCAAAGGAGGGTGACCCTGTTGGAAGACTGTACTGGAGCTGGAGTGACCTGTGACCCCATGGAGAGAGGAGCACATGATGGAGCAGGCTTGCTGGCAGGACTTGTGAACTTGCAGGGGTCACATGCTGGAGCAGTCTGTTCCTGAAGGACTGCAGCCAGTGGAAGGGTCCAATGCTGGAGCAGTTAATGAAGAACTGCTGCCCATGGGAAGCACTTGCATTTGAGAAGTTTATGGGGAACTGTCTCCTGTGGGAGGGACCCCATACTGAAGCAGGGGAAGAGTGTGAGGAGTCATCCCCCTGAGGAGGAAAAGAAGACAACATGTGATGGACTGTCCCCAGTCCCCATCCCCCTACACCACAGAGGGGAGGAGGTAGAGGTAATCATGAGTGAGGTTGGGTCTTGGAAGAAGGGGAGGGTGGGGAGAAAATGTTTTTGAGATTTGGTTTTCTTTCTCATTACCCTACCTTGATCTGTTTGGTAATAAATTAACCTAAATTCTCCAAGTCGAGCCTGGCTTTTCTTTCTCATTACCCTACCTTGATTTGTTTGGTAATAAACTAACCTAAATTCTCCAAGTCGAGCCTGTTTTGCCTTTGACAGTAGTTGGTGAGTGATCTCTCCCTGTTCTTAACTCATAAGCCTTTCATCGTATTTTCTCTCCCTTGTCCAGTTCAGGAGGGGAATGACAGAGCAGCTGTAGTAGGCACCTGGCTTCCTGCCAGGGTCAACCCAGGACAAGAGTCAACTCATTTGGAGAATAATTTACAGGTTCATTCTGCACCTGGGGAAAAACTGCATTTTACTCTGTACCATTAGCGTGCAGCAGCATGTCGTGATATGAGATACTGATCTGCCCAGGCACTGAATTCCCATTTCCAAAAGCTGCCTGTTGATAAAAGGTAGCTGCTTTTCTGAACCTTACTATCTGATGCTATGTGAGAAATCATAAAAAATAGCTATAGTATCATATGTGGAGTAAAAATTGGGCTGTTAGAGCTAAAATAAATATTTTAAATAAATAACTCCCCCCATAAATGTGTCAGAGGAGTTTATAGCAGTCCTGTTTTATGGTCTCTGAGCAGTTTCTGATTTTTCTTGACATTTTTATAACTTCTATGGGAAGGAAGAACATGATGTCTTTAAGGAAAAGTTTAGACATCTTCATTATCTTATGAAAAAGAAATGAGAAGCTGAGACAGCAAAGGAGTATGAGCTTCTGTCTTTATTTCAAATTCAAACCTCTTCTCTACTGCTTTGTTCAATTTCCTTTTTCCATTATTACTTTCATCAGAGATTTTTTACCGATGTCTTTTGAATTAACCATTCAAGACAGAAAAGTATTACTAAAACCTAAGTTATGTGTCCCAGTCCAATAAGACATGGGAGGGTTTGATTGATTCCCCCAGTGTGAATTAAGACACAAACGAGTGAGATTCTATTACTGGTCATAAAATGGGG
>NW_008649843.1:58213-78818 GCF_000695815.1 Acanthisitta chloris
GGGGGAACTAAGCAAGAGTTGAGGTGCAAAAGCAGAAACACTCACCACCATGGACCCAGAGGTGTTCTGATGAACAGTAGTCACCTTTTCTTCAGTGTGTGGGTGCACACACACACACACACTTGCTGGATTGCTGGGTTAATACATAGTGATTCCCAGTGCAGGCACCACGCAAATATCCTTGAAAAGTTGTGGTCCAAGTGCAGAGATTTATAGTTGACAGTGGAATTCCATTATCTCCTGGGAAATTTGCAGCGGAGGAGTCTCATTGTCTCAGCTAGATGTTTATGGTCGGTTTATTACTTTCTATGCTTTCAGTCCAACCTGTAGCTCAGCAAGCTTTGAGTGAAACAGCCAGGCTTTTACCACACAAGAAGTTGTCAAGGCCAGGCAGTGCTGAAACAGACATTTCTTAATGGTCCCTTACACTTATGGCACACTGTAATGACCTCTGACCACTAACCTCACTCAGGACTTAATGTAGAAATACAGATGTGGCTGCCTTGCAGTCCAGTTGTGCTCCAAGCCTATGTGAGTTTGTGTTTCAGTTGAAGCAGTACTGAACCAAGTCAAAACAACACAAAGCCCTGAAAACTGCCACTAATCCTAATAAAGTATTTCCACGGCTCAAGACTGGGTCCTATATTAACCATGGTGTCTGCACGGCTTGGGTCATGTTTGCCTGTACATATACACAACACTGTCTAAAACAATTTTTTTTACAATATATGTATTTACCTATCCTCAGATATCTCATACTCAACATCCTACACATTGGTATTGTTTAGCACTTCAATCTTGACAAGTGCCCAAGAAGCATACTGGTGGTATCTGTATGGAACAATAGCAACATACTCACTGCTCCTTTAATCTGACTTCAGATTATAGAACCCAGGCTACCATCATGAATTTGGGAGTTGCTATGGAAGACAGAAGCCTATGTCCTCACAAGCAAAGGACCACTACTTACCACCAGTGACTTTGCAAAAGATAATTTTCATTTTGGAACAACTGCCTGAAACCCTTTATAACAGCCAAGACAAAGGGGGCAAATCAGATACAATCAGATAGCATTGCTGTTTGGTTTTATTATGTGTTCTTGGGCTTGTAGATGCACTGGTAACTGCTGATATTCTCAATCAATGGTTTTATCTGCTTCCATGGCAACAATGAGCATCCATGTGCATTAGAGTTAGAAATGTTTCCAGAGTTGACCTGGATCATTATCTCAACCTTTTAGAGACAGATGGGAAAAGTAAATCAAGAAAAATCAAGCTTTAAAGTATTTTTTCTTCTGAAATATTTTTCAGGCTTTTTCTGTTTCTATGTGTGTTTTTTTAACATAAACAGCAAAGAGATCTCTATTAAGAGGACAGTGATCCATACCCTGCCTCCCTTATGTTAGGTAGAAAGAGGATATAATACCAAAAGTGTCTCTCTTTTCACCATTTTTTAAATGGTTGTAAGGAATTTGGACTATGTTCTGTATTTGTCTCTCAGAAGCCCTTTGTCATCTTACTGAAGAGTTCAACTCCCTTTGAGTTGCGTAAAGTGTTATATTTGTCTGTCCTTCCTGGCACACTTGAGACAGTGGCTAAGAGATTATCTCAGTTAAGGGATTTAATACTTTCATAATTCACTTGGCCATTACCTTCCTAATCTGCTTACCTCCCTTTATAGGTAAGCATAGCACATGGAATCATTGAAGTTACAGTCTAAATGTATTTTCCAAATCTCATATGAGCATCTTGAGAATACATTTTGGTGTACAATAATTCAATTTATTTCTGTGTTATACCCAATGTATTAGCAGGGTTACTCAAGAGGACAAATAAAATTGCACATGGCTTGAAGATACTTCGGGTATGTGGAGCAGAGAAGAATGGACAATGGCAACAAGAGTTGTGCCTAGGATGCTCCTGAAAGGAAATAGGCTTAATTGTGACATGGAAAAGATTCACAAACCAGAATCAGTGTTAAGAAGCTTTTTGTAAGACCTACAGAGAGTTGTATAAGGGTTTTGCTGTTCATGAAGCCACTGAAAAGCTGGTGGACTGTAGAACAAGACTGAGAAGTATGAGGTTACAAGGACTCAGTAGTCTGGGGAGATTTAACCTCAATCATTTTTTGTTTCATGCCTTAGTCAAAAGATCTTTAGTAATTTTTTTTTCTGTTATTTATTTTTAAAACAATACCTTAGAAACTGGAAGCATTTGAGCATGCTCACTAGAAAAAAAAGTAAGTGTTCTGAATTGCAACCAGTCACAATTTTGGGAGAATCAAATGAAAAAAAAAGTTTTCTTTTGTTTGTGCTTTTCTTTTAATAACTAAGCCTTGTTATACAATGTATCTCCAGTCCACCAGTAGCTGGTGAGTACAGTCAGATGTTCACACCAGTTTGGGTTTTGGTGGGTGGGGGTGAGACTCATGAAAAGTAAGTTTTCTGAATTGCTACCAGTCACAATTTTGGGAGAATCAAATGAAAAAAAAAGTTTTCTTTTGTTTGTGCTTTTCTTTTAATAACTAAGCCTTGTTATACAATGTATCTCCAGTCCACCAGTAGCTGGTGAGTACAGTCAGATGTTCACACCAGTTTGGGTTTTGGTGGGTGGGGGTGAGACTCATATTTTAATACCAGAGGAGACTTAGGATCATCTCTTGAAGTTCTATCTACCCTGGGGTATAAGAATCACCTAGCTATGTGTACCCTGACATTTAAGACCTGGTACTGTAGCATTCATTTATCATTGGGTATTAATGTAGCAGCTTAGGTACCACTTCTTAAGACTCTCATTTTAATAAGTATCTCTAAATATAATTTTAAAAAATCGGAAAAAAAACCAATAAAAATTACCCAGTAAACCCCATTTTCCTTCCTATTTTTCAAGAGACATCTTAAAAGGCCATTTCTATGAGCATGCCACATATTGACCCAAACTGGCAGCCATTATCTTTATCACAATGAAAATGTCCATTTGGAATCTTCAGTGACAATACAACTCAGCACGGTGTCATGAAGTATTTTAAATTTAGCTTTCTATTCACTAAGTTCAGAGATTCATTCACAACTACTAAAATCCCCTTTTTGTCTGTTGTAATTACTCAGATCAGTGGAGCTAGTGTCATGGGATGTCAATGATACTGCAGTGGTACAGACCATAAAACCACACAGAACTGGGCATCCAAACAGTCTAAGAGATTGAAATCTGCTGTCTCCTGTGCCTAATGCAGTTATACTCCTTCAGTTAAATTCATTGTTGCTAGAGAAGATTATGTCCTTGTGTAATGGGAAAAGGGAGACAACTTGAAATACCTATATTAGTAAAACCAAGAACAAATTCAAATAAGTAAAGTTTACTAAACCTGAGTTACTCTACTATCAGTCATAAGTGACCAAATGATAGATTTTGGAAGCATAACCTTCTGATTTGCATAGCAATACTGGGACACTGTTCAGACTCTTTTATTGGAGCTGATATGTTCATAAAGCTGGAAACAGTTTTCCAGAAAAAACCTGGAAACTGTGGCTTACATGATCCAACCATATGTATATATATTTTCAAGAGTTTTAATTTACAGCTTTTGGGACAAATCCAATGTACTCCCTCATTTATGCATATCATGGAATTCCGAAATGAAATCAAATGGAAGATCTAGCCCACAATCTAGCTAATTTCTGCCTTTGCCTGACAAATACTTTTTAAGCCTGATTGAGCCATCTCATTTAAAATTTTAACAAAGTCTTTATCCAAGGAAAAATTATTCTTTTTTATAAAGAGATGCTTTTCACAGTATTACTTTGAACTAGCTTACAAAATGTTAGCTGAATTGATCTTAGCTTGCAAAAAGCAAGTCCCACTTGATCTTCCCAGAAGTCATTCTTTTGGAAAATAATTTTGTGCAGAACACAAACAAGAAGCAAGTTTGCAAGAGATATACTGGCTGGATCTGAAGTTGATAAAAAGAATCTTTTATCCAGTGTGACAGTGGCTAGGGAATGAGTTACCATCTCTGCCTTCAGAAAACAGAAACCTGAAAGAAAAATGTTTTATGTTTAACTATAATAACAATAGTTAGACCTTTCCATCGTTCTGCTACGATTAATCTTTGTATTTTATTTCTGTGATGTTCCTTTTGTTTGGTCATGGCCCTTCAGCTGAACATCTATATTGTATTTCTGTCATCTCCCACACATGCAAAATTCCTCTACAGAGGCACAGATATAAAGAAGAAATATAAAATATTTCCATTAGGAACCTCACTGCTTTTTCTTCTCTTTTTTTTTGTACACGTGATAGAATAGTATGGTTTCATTATTCCATCAATTGCAGCAAATTTAAATTTTGTATCCTTCATGAAATATATCAATAACTTTCAAGAACACAGCATATATCTCTGTTCCTTTAAATACTGCCTGGGAATAAAGAGTTAACCCATGCGATAAGCAGATAGATAAGGCAGCTTGGAAGTTATAACTCAACCTCTTCATTACCTTTGCTCAAGTGTGCATTTCTCCAGTGGAGCTAAGTTAATGGCATAGATTGTATGAGCCCTGCTGCTCTTCTGCATGGCTCAGATGAAGATTCAAAGTGCCAAAGCAAACAGCTCTCCTCTTCCACAATACAAGCTGGGACATAGCCCAGCCTCTGAGAGCATGAGCTCATCTTGAGGATACAGAGTCTGTTTCCCTCATATTTATTCTTCAATTATAAAATTACAGAGAAGAAGTTCCTATACCAGTCTAGTTTCTAAGCAGGAGTTGCAGCTAAACTTAGAATGGCCAAGACTCACTTTTTGGATGAGCCCTCCAGTCATTACTTTGCTCTGTGACAGAACTGCTCCCAGTGACCTGGTGTTGAGGAAAGGTGGACTTGTTACTCTGTTCCATGCACCTGGTGCTATGAACAAAGCATGTCTAATGAATATGGCCCTGTTCTTGGTAAGAAGACATGAAATACAGCTAAAAGCCAACCTATGCTTTGCTGAACCTGGTGGTGTAGTTTAATCCAGCGGGCAGCCAAATCACCACACAGCTGCTTGCTCACTCCCCCACAGTGTGATGTGGGAGAGAATTGAAAAAAAGGTAAAATTTATGAGTTGAGAGACAGTTTGACATGACGGAAAAGGGTATGAAAATAATACTAATGATAAAAGTATATACAAAGCAAGTGATGCACAATGCCCAGCCAGGCCCTAAGCAGTGGGCTGCTAACCCCCAACCAACTCCCCACGATTTAATTGTTCAGAACAATACCATATGGTGCAGAATATCTCTGGTCAGTGGGGGCCAGCTATCTTGGCTATGTCCCCTCCCAGCTTCTTGTGTCCCCCCAGGCTCCTCACTGGCAGGGCAGTATGAGAAGCTGAGAACTCCTTGACTCAGAGTAAGCACTGCTCAGTGACAACTACATCATAAGTGTGTTATCAACATTATTCTCATTATAAATCCAAACCACAGTACAGTGCTTGCTACTAGGAAGAAAGTCAACTTTATCCCAGCTGAAACCAGAACATCTAGACACTTAGGAAGTGTCTGGGTTCCAACACATGCAAATCTTCAGTAGAAGCCATACAAGTTATAAAGTCCCATGCCTGTGGACTGGGGGGAAGAAGCAAAAAGATTTACCAGTAGCATAGCTGCCTATTCCATACCTGTCTCTGCTCTAGATCTTAGTAAAAATTTCTCATTGAGGATAATTCACAAAAATTAGGTGAAAGAATTTTAATGCTGCAATTCAACCTCAGACCATCACCTAAAAGAATCAGATTCTACATCCCAACAGTACTACCTTATAAAAATTGTGGGGAAATTTACATAATTTCTGGAAAGGAAGGAGAAAATATAAAATTGCACACAAGAAGATGGGGAAATTTACATAATTTCTGGAAAAGAAAGAGAAAATATAAAATTGCACACAAGAAGATTAGCTAAAATGGTCTATTGTTTAATACCTACTTGGTTTCAGCATTTTCTTGAGAATGTCAAACCAACTTTTTCTCCAAATGGTTTTCATCTCTAAGTGAAGTAATTTGTAATTCTTTTTCTTTTCAATTCAACTAATTGTAGTCTTTAGCCCTCCTAGACTAAAAATGATAATTTCAGAAATACAAAAGTAAATTAATCTTGACATCTGAACAGGGGTTAACCACGTAATGTCCCATAAATAGTAAAAGAAATTGTATCACTAAATCTCCTTGTCTCAGAATGAATATTTAACACTAAAGTCAATGTTCTCAATTTGTTTTATTGTGTGGAAGTGCAAAAAGAAAAATGAAGTTACTGTGTTATTAATGTTTTAAAACTAAATTCTCCACTGTATATGCAGAATTCATGATTTATTTAAATTTATATTGTAGGTTAGAACCATATTGACATCATAACATTTTCCTCATACAAAGATGAAATGTATCATAATGTCTGCTCAAGAGTTGCTGCAATGCATCAGTTTCCGACTCTGCCAGTATACTCAGTTATTGATGATTTTAGCACTGATATTTTGGTCCATTTGGAAGCATCAGGGAGATTTTGAAGTGTACCTAGGTGAGCAAACCATTTCCTTAGAAAGACAGAATGAGTCCCATAAATGAGACATAAGAAAACAAACAACACCCCCACACACACCCAGGAATTTCTGGAGTAGAATATTTATCTTATTTTTTCCTTTGTGTTTGTTTTTACCTTGACAGTACATTAAAATATTCAAAAATAAAAGGCACCATTTTCTTTTCAGGTCTAGATGAAGAGGAACCTTTCCTTAATTTTCTGAGAATAGCACTCAATGGTGAAGAAGCAATAATTATGTGACTGACAGAGAGGAGACACAGAATCATTACTAATTGAGCCCAGGAATGCTCTGCCTTTTGGTAAAATACTTAGAAACTACCTGAAATCTATAGTATAAGACCTCATTTATTACTTGCTTAAGAAAGCTGCAAATTAAAAGTATCCTTTTCTATTTTAAGATTATTCTCTAGTCAGCATCATATAGGGTTTTACCATGGTATCACTGTAACATAAGACATTTAATTTTCTCACACAAAGCAAGACAGTCAGCGTCATATAGGGTTTCACCATGGTATCACTGTAACATAATACATTTAATTTTCTCACACAAAGCAAGACAATTAATGTTAAACCAGACTGAATACCTTCCACTGCAAAGCAGTGCCAAAAAATAGGAGAAAAAGCAATAAAATTTTTTTTTTAGGAAACATAATTCAGAATGTATTAATCCCTTAAATTGACAGAGATTAGATTCCCATAGATAGTTGCAACTGACCAGAGAGCAATACTGAATTTTCAGAAGAATAAAAGGAAAATCTCTGAAAAAAATCAGAATATAATGCTCTAGCTTCATATCTCTTGCTATCCAAAAATATTTGCAATGTTTTCTATCATGTAGTTGCAATAGGTTATTTATCATGTATACACCTACAAAAACTTGCATTGCTACATTCCTCACAAATACAGATGTAAGAAAAGTTAAGGTCACAATTTTCACAGCTATGTTGTTTTAATGGTATATATCTCAACAGTACTTGGTATAATTCTTATCTAAAATGTTTCACATTACATTCATTTCAGTGGAAGTCAAGCACGACTGTTCTCAGGAAAGCAAAATGGGCACCTGACAGGACAATACTGAGTTTCAAAATACTTATTTATGTAAGTATTTAAATAGTACTAAGTATATACTTTAATAATAATGATGATGATGATGATGACAACAATAAGCAGTAGTAGAAGAAGTAGTAATAATAACAACACCACCACACCCACCACCACACAACAACAACAGCAATAATAATAGATTGTAATTCCTTTGGTTTTAATTAGGAAGACTGAGAAATGTGGGGTAGTGTGTGATTTTGAGATACTGCTCCAGATACAAATTCTACTCCTCAGTAGATGATCTCTTTTTAAAATTTGTTTATATAATACAGTTGCTGATCAAAGAGAGAACCTCAGAAATGTCATCCCATAAAGAGTTAATTTTCTACGTGCACCTTTCACTGCCTTAGGCCTCGTTTGATTTAGTAACCTACAAATAGCTTAACATCCTTGCATATAGTCTACAAAAACTGATTTCAAAGAGTATTTCTTGAACTTGTGTGAACTGCATGCTCAGAACAGATTTATTGTGTAAAACATCACTCTTCTTTTTTCTCTTAGATGCATCACTCTTACAAATAAGTGAATTCCAAGCATGACATGGACCCTTGTGGATCAGCCACCTTTTGTAAGCCAGAAGTGTCACCATGACGCAGTCACAATCAGATCACTACCTCAGCTCTCAGGTTGGTGCTCAAGTCTGAATGCAGAGCACATAAATACTGTCTAGTGTTGAAGGAGCCTATTAATTGCTGGGGCATTATGGAAATAATTTGCAGATGCAATTTTAATATTTTCTTTGGCTTATTTTTCTTGAAAGTTCTGGCAAAGTACATAACAAGTAATGCCAGTTACAAATGCCCTGGAATATTGATGGAACAACATGGAGTTCCCACAGTTATTCCACACTTTTATTTTTTCTCCACCTTGATTCCCAAAGGAATCAAGAAGTTACCTGTATTTTTGTACACTGAAAGAATAAAAGACACAAGTAAGATGAAGCAATCTAGTTGACACAATCTGATCTGTTTGCTTTTTTCTTTTTTTTGCAAAGTTTTTGGAGTTATTCTCATAATGCACAGTTCTCTGCACTCATTTTACTTACAAAACAATGATCAATAATAAGTGACTAACACACAGGTGATCCTGTGATGAAGGCTGTTGTGAATCTCTTATGAAGGCTCTTGCTGTTTTCCCAGAATGAAGGTTCTGCCTGCATTCCTCAATAAAAGTCCATTAATAACAGGAATATCATAGTAATGAGTAGAAAAAGAAATAATTTTAAAAATCACAATTCAAACCCATTCAAATGCTCAACCACAGTGTCTAGGCTTTTTTCCTATGAAAAAAAAAAAAAGACAACCACTTTGCACATAACCTGTCTCAGAAGGTGCCATTCTAGTGTGAAACTACTTTCTCTGCATATGCACTAAGCCTACATTCAGCCTCATGGAAAGTGATCCATGTAGCTCTGCAAAATCATGCACTGAATTTTTGGTGTTGACAAGAGCTCCCTCTTGTGATATTGTTGTGGATTCAAACTCATTCTGAGGCATTAGCCTGGTCGGTTAGTTTATGAGTACAAATGCTTCACTAAGCAGTTAGGGAATATCAAAAAGATTGTGCCCTGGAAGTTGGGGATAAGCAAACTTGTCCTAACTGTTCAAAACATGGAGAAGACCTAGAAGTTAGGAAGAAAAATATGAGTAATGACATATGACTGTTCACATAAACATGGATTTTTACAAGTCTTATGAGAACAGTTCTACACTTTTATTAAATAATAATCCATAAATAAAAATCCAATAAGTAAAAAGTCAGGAGGATTTAAGTAAAATGGCCTGCTATCAGTAACATGAATGCTGTAATAAATACATAAAATTGAATTTATGAATCTTTATAAATGACCACATCTTTCTTTGGAGCTTTTCCAAAGTGCTTATGTATGGATAGAGCTCTTAAACAACTGCTTCTATTTAAATTCAGTTCTCCTTTAATGCACTTACCAGAACTACTTCTGAGTTTTCAATAAATATGTCTTTTAATTAATACCAAATTATGTATTTCACTTTTACAATTAATTAAAATGCCATTCTCTAGTTTCAGTCAAATAGGAAAAAAACTGCCATATTGATTTAAGTTAATTTAATTTTCTAAAATACAATCAGGGAAAAATTCATTAAGGTCTGCAGGCACTGGAAAACTTGAGACTCCTGAATAAACATTTCTTCTAGTATCCCTTACTTTCTCCTCTCAGAGGTCAAACCCAAGGAACAGAACTGGATCTCTAGTATACAGCTGCAAAACCAAATTTCATCTACTGCCTAAAACGTAAACTACTTGAAAATGGAAATTACATACTGCATGCAGAAGGTTACTTGAATACACACTGCCCTTTCAGCTGATTAGAGCATGTCACTACTGTGGGAATACAACTTTTATTATCTCTTTCAGCTTTGGTTTGGTCATTTGCAAGTGTAGGTACTGCTATGATATAAACTATAAACTGTTATCATGAATGCCAAACTGAAAAGATGCACATAGATAGCTTAGAGTCACTTCTATAAAGTAGCCAGTGTCAAGAATCTTCACATGCCATAGTGTGTTCCTAAAGAGTCATCTAAATAAATAGCTAGCTGCACAAAATCTGGATATTCTTATGCCATGTCACTATCAATTTGCCTCCCTCAAATGAGTTAAAATTGAGACTGTGCTGTTTTCAAGGAAGAGACACAGTTTTCATCAGTTCCAAGTATTTATTTCACACAATAGAAAGGTGTTTATTCCTCCAATATACATATCCTACTACCACTTCTTCTTTTAGCTTATTTGGTATCATTTGCTACAGTAATAGCTCAAAAATTCTGACTGCACACAGAATTATCTATAAATTGGGTCAAATGGAAGGAAAATTTTCTAAAAAATACCTTGAAAGTGTACTTTGTTGTAGTAATTTTTCTAGAATAACATCACCAACTATCTATTTTTGTATAAGGTATGTAGGATCTCCGCAGTAGGATACAAAAGCAAGCAGCCACCTCCAAATTAATTTGCCATCCAAGATTCAGCAGCAGAGTAAAACTGGAGCCAATCTGAAGCCTCAGCTATTTCAGTCAAGTTCAGCTGCAAAGGTTCAGTTCAGGAAGGTCTAAACTAAATTTTAGTTCTTTGCATATCATCAGTGAAAGTGTACAAGGATATTTGAAAGGTCAATTTAGTGCTTTAGCCTGATACCCAGTCAGCCTTAATGAAGGAATTGGGAGTTGGCAGACCCCACACTGCCCAGGCCTTGTGTACAGTCATTACTGGACTGTGGATCTGTCAGAGGAATGGTGCCAGGATTGTCATCTGTGGCTTCCAGAAGCAGATAAGTTATCTTCACTGTCTTTTGCCAACATAGTAGGATTTGCTATGGCAAATCCAGGTATTTTATGTCTTCTCCACACCCCTGAGATAACCAGATGAGTCAAACTGAACCACAGCCACCTGCTATTCATCCTAAAGAAAACTGATCTTTTAGACCTTTTTTCTACCTCGTCATTTTAGTAATACAATAAGCTTGAAAGCTGACAAAAATCTACTTACTAACTCCAATATTGTGCTTATGCAATACAAACACATCGTTTGCATTGCATATGGATAGGCTTGTGAATATGAAAATGTATCTGTAAATGTGTATTCCAAGTGGTTAAATACTTGCCATTTTCTTCACTGTGAAGTGTTCTCAGTTCCAAAGCTTTGTGAGAAAAATCAAATTCTAGACAACTGTGAGAAAACAGAGAAGGGGAAAAAAAGAACCTAAGCACAACTTGCTGTTACCAAGTCCTAACTTCATTCTAACTATGGCTTTAAGCAGGAAACCACTGTACAGGAAAAATGCATCCCACAGATAAACAGTCTGGCCATGAAAAAATTAAACATAACCTCCCATGTCACACCAGTACATTAAGCAGACACCTGATTTGGCAAAGTAAAGATATTATCTGTTGATAGTATAGACCATACAACTGCATATCCAGATGAGTTAGGTTGAAAAAAACCCTATTGTTTACTGGAAAGTGAGTGATGCTTGCTATGAAGTAATGGACACCACCATTTATTATAGACTGATAGTATCATTAAGGTTGGAAAAGACCTCCAAGATCACCAAGTCCAACCTTTGACTAAATAACACCATGGCCACTAAACCATATCACAAAGTGCCAAGTCTACTAATTTTTTTAACACTTACAAAGATAGTGACTCCACCACTTCCCCATAGATGTTCCATGTTTAACAACTGTTTCAGCAGAGAAACGTTTCCTTATAACCAACCTGAACTTCTATTGGTGAAACTTGAAGATATTTCCCCTAGTTCTATCTCTAGTTGCCTGGGAGACCAGGCCAATCCCCCACCTCACCACAACCTTCTTTCATACAACATAAGCTAGAATGGTCTTACACTGCAAAATGAGGTCATAATTTTATATTCTTTAACTTTTATATTGAAAAGATTGTGTAATTTCCAGTGACTTGGAATGGAAAATTATGTAATTGCCCTTTATGTCTTCTAATATCTCACAGATAGAATCTGTATGTTTTCTGATGTGGCCTCTGCTCTCTACATATTAAAAAAAAAAAAAAAAAAATGGAAAAAGAAACCCAAACCCCAGCACTTAGAGTCATGAAGGCAATTCAGACAGGTGCCTTCATGTAATTGCAAAGTTTTCGTATTAGTCTCTCTGCTGAATGTAATCCAAGAGATCATCTGTGCTACCATAAAGCTTATCTACTTTTGCTCAAGGAACAACCTAGAATCACGTAGCTAATATAAATTTTCTAAAGGGAAATGTGTAACAATGTGTCTACAGAGAAAAGGAATAAACCAAAGCCCTACCCTATCTCTGCTGCACCTGCAATTCACTTCTAATTAAGGGAGGGGCTTAGGATGAATCACAGTCCTGCTGTTTAATGAAAGCACATGACTAATGTACCGTGATGAGGGTGACACATTCACCCAAACAAAACTGGACCAAACAAATGGACACTGGAGAGAGGATACTTCAACAATGCTAGATATCACAACTGGAAAATTACTGGTTTTCAGTAATATCCTGGTTGGTATATCCTGCATCCCACAATTTACACATTGCTTATTACATATAATCAAACTCCTCTTAGAAAGGATGACTGAATCAATAGGAACCTCTGCTGAAGTATAGCTGTCCAGATGCTTAGGCACATGGGCAGAGAGTTTTTCTGATTGTTGGTAAAGGGAAAAGAGAAACAAGATCAAACCAAGAGAATTTAAAAAATATTTTTAACTACTTATCCCCTCCTTTTTTAATGAAACCCAAATAACCTATTTAATTAGCATTTTGATGAAAATTTTTAATTCTTTCCTGATAGTTCACTTACTAAAATGTTAGTTTTTTCATTAAATATTTATATCTCCCTATCCCTACTGTCAAAAAAAAAATAAAAATTAAACTGAGTTAAGTTTGAAAAGTAGAATTTCCCAGAAAGAGATACCTTCTGTCTGCTATTGCGTTCATACTAGTTTAAAGGAAGGTATTTGGTATGCATATTTTTGCAGCTCTCCAGCATATTTTCTGAATATTGGGGTATTTTATGGTTGTTCTTCCCACAAGTTCATCCAAATTTTAATGTAATATGTGACCCCATCACTGGGATACAGAAAATTCCACTTTGACAATTTTTTCTTTCAAATGACTTAAACCCCAACAATTTCAAGCCTATATTGGTTAAAGGGAAACACTGCTCCTACTCTAAAAGTTTTGTGACACCTTCACATTTCTTTCCTTTGTAATAGAATACATATCAAGTATTTATCATTATATTCTCACACAGAAAATATCCTTTAGCATTATGAAAGAAATTATAAAGATGTGCTCAACATTCCATATACACCTGAATTTCATATAAACCAGAAAAATGTAATCAAGTTTTATATTGAACTTATCTGCATTCTGACCTATGAGGATTTCAACTATTACTAAAAAAGAGAGATTATAATAATAATCATTCATATTTAGAATTGTTCTTGTAGGTCAGCAGTATTACATTTAATATTATAAACAAAATTTGACTCCATTACTGCTATGGACTCATCAATAACATGGAAATAAATGCAAAATACGGCAGGATCTTTTGCCTTTTAATCTGTTCTTGTTGTTTAGACAGGCAAAACCACAGAACAATATGTGGACAGCAAAGTTATAGACATATAGGTATAGTTAATATTAAAGACATTGGATATAACATGTAGAGGACAAAAAAATCCAAATTCCAACCCAATAAGAACCCTAAACAAGGGTAGCTAGGAAGACTACCTGTCACTGGCAATTTCCATGAACAGAAAATGCCCCTGACCTGAACAGAGTTTATCTGCAAACATAAGTAAGGAAAGGTAGACAGAGAAAAACTTCAACATTTTTTGTACCAGCATTACAGCAATACAACAGCCTTTCTTTTATTATTTAGAAAGAGCAAATTCATGTGCCTTGCTGACTCACAAACATTGTTGGCTCATTTCTTTACTGAGATAACAAAGAAGGATGTATACTTTCAGACGAGTTTTCCTCAATCATTAACCATAGGAGCAGCAAAGTCTAGAGAGAAATCTTTAGTTAATCTCTATAATATCATATTTTACATGAATGTAGATCCTATGAAGTGAGCACATCTTACCTTACATTGAAGTAGTTATTTTTCAACATACCATAACGAAGTTATACCTTATTGTATTTTTCACAGCTAACATACCCAGTTTAAGTTATGCTTTGATAAGATTAAAACACGAGCAAAGGAAACAAAAGGAGCAGATTCAGCAAACAGAGGTCTAGAACATACCCACTATGAACTTCAGCTACACTGAGATAACTAGGAAGCTCCAGATATACAAGTCCAAAGGCTGTACTCTCTCTGATATATACACACTATACATGTCATTTAATCCTTTGGCAAGTTTTTCCTACTGCAGTATCTTCCACAGTCCCACTTTTACCTTTTCTACTGTGTCTGATTTAATTTTTTTCTGCTTCAGTTCACTCTTGAGCTAATGAGCAGAGACATACCTATGCTGCACACATAGCCAAACTGATTTAAATCCTTCTTCCTCCTTTGTTCCCACAGCACGTGACTCATCAGGTTACAATTCACTGACAAAGCTGCTCATCAAATCCTCAGCAGTTTTAAGTTAGCAAATGATGCTAATTTACAATTATGATGCTAGAGCATAGAAACCAGCTTTTCTATATTTAGACAATTGCAAGACCTGCCAAGAATTAAAGAATCACACAGAATCACAGAATATTCAAAGCTGGAAGGATCATTGAGTCCAACAGGACATCTCCAACAATCACACCATGTGCTTGAGAGCATGAACCAAATGCTTCTTGAACTCTGTCAGGCTTGGTGCTGTGAGCAGTTCCCTGAGGAGCCTGTTCCAGTGCCCAACCACCCTCTGGGTGAAGAACCTTTTCCTAATATATATCATTGAGTGACAGTTAAAAGCAGCAAAGGACAGAACAACAGTAACAACTAACAAACCATTTAATGCCTTTAATGGTGGTGCTTCAAAAATCATTTTAGTAGAATCTTCCTCATATCTATTCCCCCCAATGTAGTATGTATGTATCTTGACTCATTGCTGGGTTTTTTTAATTATAAAAATGGAAGGACTTGTTTATAGTGAAAAAATTCAGTAGATTTATGAATAATATTATTCTCATTAACATAATATTTGTTGCTTTAAAGCAAAGAAAGCCACATTCACATGAGAAATCTGTCTCAAGAAATGGCAGTGTGGCATAATTTTGTTATGTGATGGATGTAAAAAATGAAAACACGTAGAAATTTAACTGAAACCAGTGATATATGTCCCACTGCATTAAGAGAAAAACCTAAATTTAATATATTACAAAACTCATATTTGCTTAGCTTGTCCTGTGTAAAGTAGGTACCTCATGTTGCCAGAAATAGGAACAATCACTGCATTGAAGCTGTAGCCACAAAGCCACTTTCATAAGTCACTTTTTGATTCTTCCATATTGTTTGGTCTAGTCAAGCATTTTTATGAGGTCAAATTATTTCTGTCAGTTGCAATGCTGGATTTTAATTAAAGCAGAAAATTTATGCAATGCCTTTCCTCATTTTCTGATACTTTTTGGGTCTGAATATGCTATATACAGGTTCACATCCACAGTTCAGTTTCAGAAGTGATCACCAACAGCTGTGTCCCAGCAGTCCCAGCATATAAGGAGGTACTTGCAAAAACAGTGAGAACACATACTAAATACAAGCACTATCATGAAGGATATTTCCACTGGCAGCATGGTAGTTATGTACAATAGGTTTGCTTTATATTTTCTACCTGTGCCATATTAAGTTTTTCTGACAATATTACCGTAGAAAAGGAATTATATATTTTTTGATGAAAAGCAACCAACACTAGAAAAAAAAGTTCATCGATTAAAATCCAAACCCAAAACAAAAAACAAAAGACTTTGATTCTGTTCAGTTCCACTGAGTTCTTACTCTAATCTCCCTTCCATCTTTGTCTAATCTCTTAAATTAAAAGCTCAGTTTGGAGAAATGCTGGATTTTTCTTTTCTCTCTAGTCTCACATTTTTCTCTCATCTTTTCTAGGAACTTGATATTTACATTTCTAAAACTAACATGACAGTTAGTTCCTTATTTTCACAGACATCCCACACAAGTCAACAAACATATTTGTGGAGGAAATAGCTATAGAGTTACTGAAATCCAAGCCACACCAGTGTAATGGATTTGCTTTCCATCGATCCCAGTGGGGCCAGAATTTCACCTAGAAAAGAAAAGCCCCTAGAATCTGGTCACTGAACTACTTTTCATACACATTTCTTTGAAAGAGTCAGACAAAAAAAATTACAAAATCATTGAACATCAGCTCTGGTGCTGACTCTATTTCCCCCACCTAGTAAACTGATAAATCACGAGACATTTGGGTTTGGCTACAACTGAACATTCTGTAAGTCTCATCTGGATTTTAGAGTGTTTTTATGGGTATACTTACAGCAAACCTCTTAACAGCCTTTCAAAAATAATCTTGACCTTCCTTATCTTTTTCCAAGTTATTCCAGTTTCAAAGCTATCAGAATTCATCATAAAGATCTGAGTTTTCATCAGTCTCCAGTAAAATGTCAGCAGTTGTATCTCAGTTGGGGCAACTTTACAGTATTTTCATAGTGTCCCTGTAAACAGACAGTAATAGTGAAGGCTAGTCCAATTTCTTTGTAAGAGTATCAACCTTTGTTTTTATTTTGTCACCACCAGCATTTCTTCCCACAACTGCCCATTCTTCTTTTCCTTGTTTCTAGCCACTTCACTACAATCCACTTTCATGGATCAAGAATGATATTAGAAACTTGGTGAATAACCCATGTTTTGAAAGGCTATGCATATTCAAAAGGCAGGTTTAGTTTCCAGCTATTTTTTACATACTTGTATGGTTTTTAAAGGCTTTTTCCCAAACCAAGGGTCTCCCTCGGGTGAAAAAATATGGTAGACATGTCAGCCTCCAAGGCAGATTGAAGCTTTCACATAACCTTTATACTAAATAGTTCCTGTAACAAATGCAGAAGAAAAGCATCCTATGGGGGAAAGGAGAGAGTTCCTGTAGTTTTCCAGGTAAACTGGTGGCCCCGATCAGAAAGACAGGCTACTTATGAACACCTTCCCAAACATTTTAAACTGGAAGGTGTAACTGTCTTCTGCAAACTAGCACCTCCAGTTTTGCTGTGAAGATTCTCTGCTGTATGATGATGCTGAATAAGGTATTTGCTTTTGTTTCCATTCTTAATCTTTCTGTTTAATTGTTAGATTTTCCTGAGACTTTTAATAGCATTCCTGTTTTCCATGGCAAAACAAAGTAACAAGCATGGTTAGGAATCCCTAATGAACTTCTTCCCTGGCTTTTATTGTATTGGATTAGGCACTTAAATATTTATATCAAACAACTTCACCTTTTACTTGCCACAAAAATAAAGCAATTCTTTTTATACAGGAAATCTTTGAGAGTCAAACAAGAATGTGTTAGCCTTACCTGGATGAAATGAAACAAACGTGGAAATGATTGTCGCATGAATTTCTCCATTCAATTCAAGTTTGGTATTTTCAACTACTCAAAAGTGGAGGTGTCAGTTTTTCATCCATAATACAGACACATTTAAGGGGCTAAGCCCCTATGGTCTTTAGCCTCATTGTAGATATCTAAACAGAATATATGTCTGCGTGTAAAGCCTTCCTAAAGTATTAATAAGACCTTAACATAGGGCACAAGCCTTCTATTTGTAACAAATATTGCATAATTTCTCTGTTTGTGACAAAGGTAGGACACAGACAGAGGACTCTGATGTTCCACTGATCACATCTCTGTTGAACTAGTCTCCAGGAAGAAGGATGTGGTACCTTCTCAGTGTACAATGTACAAATAGATGACTGTGGCAATCTAATAATTATAATATTCTGTGATTTTTAATATGAAGCCAATTTACAATTTTATTCTGACCACTGCACAGTTTTTCTTAATCAAAGTGTTGCATTAATTTAGGCAAGTGTTTATACATAAGCATATGTTCAGAATTAACAATTTTAAAATAGTTCTTACATTTTTTGGCATGTTTTTCTCTTTAGTGGTAGTGATACCTCAGCAGCACTAGATGGTTCTTCCTGCATCCATTCTTAAAAGGATGGCAGACAGGAACCAGTTAATACTGCCAACAATGAAGAGAGAAAAATATGTGATGTGCTAGATAGCTAAGGAGCTTATATTCCAATACTTTTGATAGGACTTAGCAGCTTTCAAAAGCATTATCAACCATCAGTTTTTGTACTGATGGCTGTTCAGATTAATTTTTTCGTGTCGTGTCTAGTGTTTAAGGTTTTATGATTGATATTTAACTATTTAATGATGTATAAGGAAAATAATCATTTATGTAAATGAAAATACTACACATAGATGCCCAGCAAAACAAAATATATCAGTTTTGTTTAAAGAAATTGCAGGCTATTGTATTAAAAATTGTCATCAACTATAGCATCCTTTCAGGAAACAGACCCCTTCTTTAACTGCACACAACTTTACAGGTATCAGATAACCAGAACATGAAAGATTCATCAGCTTTATGTACATAAAGGATAGTGGAAGAATTTAACTACATAGGAAAAGCTGTAAGTTTTGAATTCACATTTAAAGTCAGGCAGATATATAAATATCATCTGTTGCAAAGAGTATACATGCATGAATACAGTCAATAAAAGATTTTTAAATGGATACAAAGGTGTAAGTTTTCCTCTGACTGGAATGGGTGATTCTTTGGTTTATTGAATAAAATGGGGTAAGTAACCAATCTATCATATAGACAAGGAAGCTGTGATATGTATTACTATGTTTTCACTCTTAGAAATCATAAAGATAGATCTGTAATAGCTACCAATGAATGTTTGTTGCAAAAGTTATCCAGCAGAAGATACACCAGATGCAACAAAGATTAAATCATCTCCACATTCTCTTAATTTAGGAGTGATTCTATTTCATGCATTCTATTATTATGTCTTGACATGGGGTTTCATAAGCATCACTCCTTTGCCTGCTGTGGAAATATTCCTGCTTAGACCACTATATAAAAGATCAGAAATAGCAATGTCAAAATCTTTTATATTTTTAAATAATAGAATAATCAGAATATTAAAAAATACACAGTTTAGAAATCCCTTTTAATTAACATGTAGCTAATGTAGAGGTGACTGATGCTGTAGTTTGTATAAATGGTATTTGTATTTTTCAAACAAAGACTCTACAGAAAACAAAATGCTCACAAGGTGATCAGAAAGGTCCTTCAAAAGGATCATTTTTCATATAAGCTGCATCTATACAGGTTTGGTTCTTGCTGACATAGTTGCACCATTCTAATTTTTATTGCTTACATCCATATAAATCTGAATTTCAAAGTTCCTGCTCATACATTTTCTGAGCTGGGTTTCTTTCTTATACTTGTTAGTCTTGTTTACAATCATGTTAATATTTCACAAGGTTTTAAAATTCAACATGATTTACAATGTGCAAACTTTAGCCTTGACTGCCCTGATGGCACTGCTACAACTTCTGTTACTTCAGTTTGCTTGCACATCACCAGCGTCCTGTAGGCAGGTACAAGAGAAAAAACATGTTGAGCTGTGCCTTCTCCTGCCACTTTCTCCACCCTCTGGTCCGATGTGGACTGTACCTGCTGCAAGAAAGGCAGCAATTGAAAGGCATCAGGGAATCACATTACATTAGATCCTTCCAGCCGCGAGTGATTAACTCAGTCAATTTTATAGAACTGGGATGATTTTGAAGAAACCCCAATGGAACATATCCACAGATCCCTGGCAATCAGTAAGTGCTTGCCTTTATTTCCTACAAGCTGTTTTCATTTTTTTCATATGCTTCTAATTTTTCACAAAATTCTGTACAACTGTATTAGACTCCTTGGTTTTAAGATTTCAGAGAGACTACTTTTTAGAGCTAAATCCTGCAGGCAACAGAACACTTTAAATTTCCATTGACTTCAGAATTCCTGCACTACTGATTGGGATTTGATTGGTAATATGGTGGTATGTTGGGCCTTTCTCTCATACATTTTAAACCTTCCTTACACAGAAGGCAGATTATTCTAGGAGTTTTCCTATTAAGAAAACCTATGCTTTCCTACAGATCTTTATGGGGGTTTTTTTTGTTGTAATAAGAGGGGTTTTATTACTCTTTCAGAGTCAAAATATGTTGCTGTTATTAAATGTATTGCACACAAATACATAGAAAATAAATATAGCATAGAGAGGTATACAAACACACAGTTAAGTGCAGATTTACTTTCATAGCTGCTATCAAGTCCCCTAGAGCAACAGCACATACTTCGTCCTCAGTAAAAAGGGCTTGAAGGTACATTCTTGTATGAGCCAGCAGTATTGTTT